>NC_080200.1:34437782-34458688 GCF_030028045.1 Hippopotamus amphibius kiboko | reverse complement strand
GGACTCGGGCTGCGCAGCCCCGCGCTGCCGGTGGACCCGCGGCCGCCGCTTGACCCGTGTATGCTTGCTGTTCATCTCCTGGAGATTCCTGCACCAAGCTGATTGAATGAGGAACATGGAAGCACTGTATATAGGCTTTGCATTTTTCTCTTCGTTTCCTGTACTTTGCCTTCGTTTCCTTTGCGTGTGCTCTATTTTATTGTACATGTTATATTGCTTGTTATTTTTTTATTCATTTAAGGTAGGACCGCTTTTATGCGTTTCTACACCTCCCCGCCCCCCCCCCCCCCGCCCCGCGTCTCCCTCCTCTGGTGCCCGCCCCAAATGAGGTCGCATCATCTTTCATAGTGTACATCCTGGGCCAGCATAAGCTTTCCAAGAATAAAATGCCCCCCCGCCTTTCCTTCCCAAGGACACCACGAACACCTCCTGTCCTGTGCAGTGCTTTTTCACCCACCGCCAGCAGAGGGCCCTCTCTGACAGACCCAGGAACTCCCCTGCTCCGAGTCATCCAGGAGAGGCTGTTCCGTTCTGTGTGAAACGGGTGGGGTGGGCTGATGAGACATCATTGCTTAGAAGGCCATCGGGTTCACCGGTTCGGTGGCAAGAGAGAACATCCTCATCCTCCTTGAGGTTGACTCGGAAGGTCTTCGGGCCCGCAGGACACCGCCCCCAAATGGGCCTCCGTGGCATAGGGAGATTTTGCCATGCGAGGTGACAACAGGAGGGGAACACGGACCCTCCTTTCCTTCTCCCGTCTGAAAGCAGGAAGAAAATCTCTCACGGGAACAGGGTGGTGGAGGGGGCGGCCGGGAGGTGTAGAGATGAGGACTGACTGCTTTCCTGTCTTAAGAAATCACGAATCATCCAAGTGGGACCGCTCATAACACACAGAGGACAGAAGTGTGGACGAGATGAGGAGAATGTGTAAGGGAACGTCTTCCACAAGAACTCTTTTCCATAGGCCGACTTCAAGACTTTCCAACATCTCTAGGTTTAGGGGTGGACTGAGTGCCATGAAAGAATGGACATTCAGCAGCCTGTCTACATCATCTCCAAAGAAGGGAAAATGCTGAAACGTCCCTAGCTCCACAAGCCTAAGGGTCTCCCTGCTCCGGAGAGTTGGAGCATATGCGTGCTTCCATGCCTACACAGATCTTGCGCTTTAGGGAAACCACAAACTAGGCAGGAGCCTGGACTTCTACAAGGCAGTCCATGTTCACACGGGTCACTGTGGTTGGCTTCCTTACTTTCATTGGATTGGATTGGGGTGGGGTGGGGTGGGGTGGGGTGGGGTGGGGGGCGGGGGGGGGCGGTGACAAATGTCCAAGGATGAGGCATCCTAAAGAAGGAACGTGTGTGGTCCAAGCTACCCGAGGTCGCCATCCTCATTGTAGGAAGAGGACCTCTTTGGGGAGTGTGGGGAGGGGGGAGGCAAGGTAGAAGGTATGCAGATAAGGTTTGGGGGAGGGAAAAAAAGACATTTCGGTCCTAAAGCTAGTCATTTCGAAATGGGAAACAAAGGACACAAGGGAAAAGCTAAAACTGGGCACAGGCGATTGGAAAAGGTTTCTGAGGAGAAGAATCTTCGGAAAGGAATGGGAACCGTGGTCAGGACTGCTTAAGATGAGGATGGATTCAAGGACACACATGAGTGTTCGTATCAACAGGAAACCAGTGCAAAACTAGAATTCAGTTTTCTGTCTCTCGGTGAAAAAGGCCAACTTTGGGCTCGGGCTTGGGTGTTTCTTCTATTGCTCTGCTCTCTCCGTCATGAGAGAGAAAGCTTTCCTTCCTTTTTCCGGAAGGAAGGAAGGAAGGAAGGAAGGAAGGAAGGCAGGCAGGCAGGCAGGCAGGCTTATGTCTTCTAAAAATCATCACTTCTTTTCTAGGTTACCTTTATCAGGTCTTGGGGGACTCACGTGGACTTAGTCCTCTTGATATTCAAAGAGCCAGGTTTGGCTCACAAGGAAAGAGGCTTCTCTCTTTGCCTAGCAAGTCTTTCCCTGGGATGTGGGTGACGTGGCTAAGGAGGCACTGTTCCCCAGTGACCTATCTAACTGTTTTACACTCGTTGGGGTATTTTGGACACATTTGCCCCCAAACCGAATGACACATGAAGTCTTTTGCACTTAGAATGCATGTTGAGAGAGGATCCAAGAGGAGAGGGCCTAGCTCAAGAATGTGTTCTCTCTCCTTCGAAAGCAGAGCCATGAAACGGAGTAGGCTTCCTGGAGAGCTTTCCTGACATGGGAAGCGTTGTCGAAGAGGAAGGAACGTGAAGCCTTCTTTGGCTTGTGTCTATACACGGGTGTGTTCCAGCTGCTCTGGAAATGATGGGATCCTTCTTCTCTGCCCTGGCATACAGGGTTTTCGGTCGTCCAAATGGAGGCTCACACGACAGGGACTGAGCCCAGTATCAAGGAGATATTCCACCCGAGTTTCATGCCGAGGCGGCAACAACAGCCTCTTGAAAGATGATGGGGGGTGGGGGGGGGCCACACGTGGATCAATTCCATTCTGTCCATTCAACAGAGGGTCGGGGCTACAGCAGACCCCAGAGAGGGACAGCAGACCCCAGAGAGGGGCAGCAGCCCGGCCGGCCACTGGGTCTCCATGTCTCAGGCTTCCTGGGGAACCTCACCCCCCCCCCCAGGTCCCCGCCGCCCCCCGCATTCCGCCACCCACCTTGGTGCATTTCGAATGGCTCCAATTGTAAATAGATGCTGGTGGGAAGATTTCTACAGGTTACCTGCAATGGCTGACCTGTCATGCTTGTCACCCTGGGGGAAAACAATTCTCTTTGTCCCCAGAGGCGTCAGACCTCCTCTCTCAGGAACCCCTGAGCCCCGGCCACTGGACTTCACTCCACTGGCACGTAGTAAGGGTCATCCAAACGTTCCTGTGACGGTGAGTATGGTTTCCATGTGGGTTGAAGCCTTCCCTTGCTGCAAGCCTTCTGTCCTCACCATGGCATAGAGACGGTTAAAAAAAAAATTGTGTTTGCCACTTTGGGTATACCTTCCACAGCCTGCAGTGATCAAGGCACCCACTTCGCTGGGCAAGTCCTATGAGCCTTCACAAAAGCTCTTGCAAACTTCTTGGGACCATCACTTTTCCAGTCACGCTCAATCATCAGGCAAGATTGACAGGGCCGATGGGAAAACTGGACTCCGAGAAGAACGAGTGACCTACGTGGGGCTGAATGAACTGAGGACTAGGATGATAGTGTGTGTATGACTACTTGTCTACAATAGGACTGATTGGGGAAGCCGCTGGGGGCGGGGGGGGGGGGCAGGGTGCGGATACCTTAGGAGCTTGGGATGAACATATACACATTCCTATACGTAAAGTGGATAATCAACAAGCTCTTACGACTTGGCACAGGAAACTATACTCAATACTTTGTAATAACCTGTAAGAGAAAAAAAATCTGAAACAGAATCTATATCTATCTATCTATCTACCTATCTTTCTATCTAAATCACTGTGCTGTACACCTGAAACTGCACGACATTATAAATGCTTCCATTATTTCAAACAGAAAAGAATCTCCTAACCTGAGTGAGAGAGAGAGAGAGAGAACAGGACGGATTGTGAAATCTTTTCTTTTCCAGCTACAAGGGAAAATGAAAACAAACAAAACCCAATTTATTTTAAAAGTTGGACATCCATTTGGTGACTTGTACCCTTGTCAGCAAAATGGAATCACTTCTCTTTTTCTCCCTACCTGCTCCGTCCAGAATTCAGAAACTCTCCGTGAGGCTCCTTATTTCTTTGGCAAGAGAGTCACTTGCACGCGTTCCTTAGAGGCCCACGTTACGTTTCCATAAAACGGGAATACACACTTGTGGATATGAGATTCTGGTGCTATTCATTTTCCTTAGGGTGTTGCTTTTCACCTGAAAACCGGACTGGATCCTGAAGTCTTTCAAGTTGCCCCCAATATCTGGCTACAACTCTCTCCATGAATGTTTCCCACTTTCGCCCACCCTTTTGACTTGGCATCACTGACAACGAAAACGGCCCTTTGCCTGAAGCCCTACAGACCGAAGCTGGAGGACTTGGTGAAAACTTTAGAGACATGGCCACCACAGCTCCTGTGGAAACCATCCTGGTGCCTGTTTCTGTGAGAGCCAGTCTGAAAGTCGAACCAAACACCCGACATCATCACAGCCATTTCAAACTGCTAAAGTTGCTTCCACCCTAACATCTACAAATCTTCTTCACTGACACCGCCCCCCACACGCTCCCCCCCCCCCCACTGGTTTATAATCGGCTCCAGTGATGGACCTTTGTCTTCCTTTGGTTTCCATACAAGTGCCTCTTAGGAAATAACCTGATTGCTTGCACCACAGGCCTAGTTTTTGGGAGCCCATCAACATCACTGCCTCCTGAGAGGAGATATGATAACTGTTTCACAGAACCGACCTGTTCTCAGAACTCAGAAACAGTTTCCATGAAATGGAGGCCTCTACTAACCTATTTTCTCCCTTTCCCTCCCTCCCCGCCTCCCTCCCTCCCTCCATCTCCCTCTCCCTCACACACACACACACACACACACACACACACACACACACACACACACACACACAGTCACCAGGTCAGCTTTCAATATGTTCAGAGTAGGCCGCCCCAAAATGTGTCTCCTTGAATTCAAGTCGCTTAAGAACTGGACAGCACAAGACCGGACATTCTGGCCCTCCTTTCTGTCCTCCCACAGCAGAGCACGATCTCAAGTTAAGACGTTTGCTTCCACGCATGTCCGTGATTCTCAAATGGTTTAGTGGGGTTTCCTGGGTTAGGAAAAAGAGGGGACTCCTATTTGCCTGAGACAAGGAGAAGTTCTCACACAACCTTCACCCATCCCTCCCTCCCTCCCTCCCTCCCTCCCTCCCTCCCTGCAGTTTGGAGGGGGCAGCCTAAGGGTGGGGAAATTGGGGAAGGAAAAAAAAAAGCCGTTCGATAAAGGGGAGCTCGAGGCAAAGTCAAAGGCTCCCGATCTGACCGGAGAGCATTCTGCATTTGAATGAAGCGATTGAACAAGGCCCTGCGGAATGAAGCGTCCGGACTTCCCCTCCCCCTCTCCCGGCAACTATCAGCCCTGGCGACTTGGGAAGGAGCGAGCGGTGGAGAAGCGGGCGGGGGCGGGGGCGGGGGCGGGGGCGGGGGCGGGACCAACAGACAATAGCCGCTGCCTGCCTGCCTGCCTGCCGGGCTGAGGCCTGAGGGCTGCGGGCCACGCTGGTTTCTGCAACTCAATCCCTTCCAGGAAGCACCTGTGATGACTGCTTGGCAGGGAATGGTCAAAGCTGAACTCTCTTGGCCTATTTCTGAAAAAGGCCTGAGTCTCAGCTACGACAGATTTTCTGGATTTCTTGGCCCATGCGCAGACCCGCACCCTCCCATCCTGTCAGATCCTTTGTACCCACACCTCCCCTGGGAGAGTTCGTTGGCCTCGTCTGGAACATGAACAAGCAAAACCAAACATAGTGTGACATGATGTATTGGTCTTTATTGAAAAGAAACGTGCTCCTCTCGCACACCTGAGGGCAGGAAGCAAAGGCACGTTCTCAGCAGGACGGGGGACAGGGAACCCGAACCCAGGCCGGTCAGCAGTGGCCCCCTGCCCCCCACCGCCCCGCCCTCCCCATCCCCGTCTCTCCCAGGCCCACGTGGGGCCTCCCTTCCCTGCCTCTCTCTGTGCCCCTCGTCTCCAGCTCCCCCAGCCCAGCTTCCGCACCCCCCCCCCCCCGGCCCCGGGAAGGGGAGGCATGTCTGTCCCAGCTCCAGTTCTGATATTTCACTTGTGAAACTTCCCTAGGCCCAGGTGCCAGCTTGCCGTCCTGCTGCTTCATGTCCGTCTCTATCAGCCATGCCCAAAGGGCACGGGAAATTATGGACAGCAAATAGCACACCTAGACGGTGTGTGCGTGGGGGGGGGGGTGTCCCTTCTCCAGGAAGCAGTGAGGGAACAAAAGGAGGCCTGGGGGAAGGAGTCCTGGGTGCCTATCATCGCGCCCCCGCCCCCCCACCGCCCCGCAGAGCACCATTCATTTCCATCTCCGCATCTGAAGGACACATAGTCCTGGTTGAAGCAACTTGATGAGGATTCCCCTCCTAACGACGTGACAGAACCTATGAAGAACTGCACTCCTTGAATCCATAAATGCTAACGGGATCCAAGGAGTTTTCCATCAATGGCAGAAAAAGAAATGGTCCTGAACATAATAACTGCCAAGTATTCCTCTAGACGGAGGCATCATTCACTTTTTCTTAACTTTTTTTCTTTTCATGTTTTACAATAAACTGTATATATTTAGAGTGTACAATTTGGTACCCCAATCTTCCAATTCATTCCCCCCCAACCCTCCCCGCTTTCCCCACTTGGTGTCCATATGTTTGTGCTCTACATCTGTGTCTCTCTTTCTGCCTTGCACACCAGTTGATGTGTACCATTTTTCTGCAGTCCACATATATGTGTGAATATACAATATTTGTTTTTCTCTTTCTGACTCACTCTCATTCACTTGTTAACAACAGTAACGATGACGACGACCACGACGACGACGACAAGGACAAGGATAAGGACCGGAAAAACAACAACAGAGAGAGCACTGGGCGAGTTTTCCACTTCTTAAAGGAAGGAGGCCGTGTTCCCAGGCAGGTTGGCTCAGCTGCACAGTTCCCTCCGGTGACTATTCCTGGGGGCACCGTCGAGGTGATGCACGAAACACACAGGAGGAGGCCTTCTTGAATGTCCTGCCCAGGAAATGGGGACATGATTCCAGCAGTGGCGATGGCTGCCCTTCTCTTTAGGGTGACACACGGGCCTGATGGCACCGGGCAAACCCTCCCCTCCCTCCCTCCCTCCCTCCCTCCCTCCCACCTACCTTCCTTCCTTCCTTCCTTCCTTCCTTCCTTCCTTCCTTCCTTCCTTCCTTCTTGAGGCTCTTGGCCTCCCCACTGAAAGGAAGAGCCCAGGGCCCAGCAGCAAAGACCTTCTGCTGATCCTTGCCAGGGGGCTCTCATTTTACACACTTGAATAGGATCAGTAGACACCGTCATCTCATGAGAAGCAGAAAATATCATCTAAAAGCCTACTTTCCTGGTGTCTCAGCGTCCAGGGCTCCTCCTTCTCAGGGATCTTGTGCTCTGTAGGGATAATTCACATGCTGGGGGAGTAGGTTCCCAATAGCATCTTATGAAATGGATTACAGGATGTCTTCCTTTGAAAAAGATAAAGATTATTTGGGAAAGTTATTCATATGAAGCACATGGATGATATCCTCTCTGATCTATATATTAGAGTTGACCGTTGAACAACCAACATGGGGGATTAGGGGGGCCGACCCCACACACACCATTGAGAACCCATGCATAACTTCACAGTCCAAGCTCTGTATCGGGGCTTCCACCTCTGGGTACTCAGCAACCAGAGATCCTGCAGTGCCATAGTGCACAGCTATGGAAAACATCCCCTTATGAGTCACACACACACACACACACACACACACACACACACACACACGCGCGCACGTGCTCGAGCGCAGACATCTCAACTTTGTTACCCAAACGTTAGTGGTGTTCGAATAATCTTAGAAGTGATGACTGCTGTCTGATGAAATCAATGGATCCATCAATCAATCTATGACACTACACTTTGTATTTCCTAGTCTCAAAATTATTTGGAATTTGGCTCCTTAGAAGTTTAGCTTGGTCCTTCAAGGACAGTGTCAGTTGGAGAGAAAATAACATTTCTTCAAATCATGGAAGTGAAATAGTCCTGGACGCTTATGTGAAACATTAACATAATTTTTCTTCTTTATTTTATAAGATAACTGGAATTAGGAAGAAAATCTCCTCGTGAAAAACCAGGTGCTACCTTTCCTTGACTGATGATCGAAGAGGAGAAAGCATTTTCTGGGCCCATGCAACTTGAGAGAAGTTCTAACTTTTCTGGAAAAGAAAGATTCCCACCCTCCCCTTGCTCGGCCATGCTAGAAACCTTCCCCTGCCCCAAACTCTGACGTGTCCCCTTGTTTGGCCTCACTGTGTGTCGTCCGTGGGCACGGGAACACACTTGCGTTCCGTAACAGGAGAGCCTATGGAGAAAAGATCTCTGCCCACTTTCATGGGATCTGCATTGCTGGCTAGGTAAACCTAAGACATCAAAAGAAGTGCCTTGGAACACATGCTCCTTCCACACTGGTCACCTCATAGGATTCCTAAATGACTCTGGTTCAGCACTCACTCGACTTGGCTGTGTTTCTGTGCTTCCTGACCTAAAGGATCTATCTGGATATGCCACCCGATAGAAGCTGAAATAAATTCACTTTGGACGTGTGTGAATGCCGTTCATACAGAGAGTGGGGACTGCAGGGAGCTCTTGTGGATAAAGAAAAATGGGGGAACACATGTAGGCGACAGCACATAAAGTATAGAAAGATACGCGAAGGTTTCCTTCGTTCGCGGGTTGGGAAGGGGGAACGACAGAACATTCCCTGCTTCTACTCTACGCACGCAGGCAGGCAGGCAGGCAGGCAGGCAGGCAGGCAGGCACCGGAGTGGGGTGGGGTGGGGGGAGCTGGCTCCTTACCCCACCCACCAGGGACGCGTGCGCGTTTAAAGAGACCAGGAGGAACGTGGTGGCGGTGGCGATGAGGAAGGAGGACCACGTTCAAGGTGTGGATTTGCGGTGAGGGCTACGTGAGGTGACTAAGAACTCGGTGCAGTGAGCGGCCCATACAAGGACAGAAGCGATGGTCCCCTAATGCTTGCAGGGCCTGGCCAGGAGCATGAACGGGCGCCCGTGTCCCCAGGTTGGCATCATGACACTAGTTCATCCCTGTGAAACAGGATGTGTTTTCTGTGTTCTCCTGTCTTGACAAACACACGTCTTTACCTGTGTCTCCGTACAACGACGGTCTCTGCGTGACAGTCGGCAGAACATCCCCAGGGACAATTATCACAGAGACCTGAGGTTCTGCTTGGCTGGCAATGCTTGTGTGAATACTGCAGTGAGATACAGACAGACAGACAGACAGACAGACAGACAGACAGACAGACACACACACACACACACACACACACACACCCCTACGTATAATTATGTGTATTTAATACGATATCTGTATTGATTTTCTGTCTCAGATGACGAATGATGCTGTCAGCCTCATGATTTTCACACAGGGTTTCTGTGTGTGTCCTACTGTCGGGACAACATAGCCGGTCTGTGTCATGGAAGCAGAGACACCGTGGGAGTCACAGGAATGAAGACCTCGTTCTAGGAACTGGACCTTCCAGAGGCCTGGGAGCAGCTGGGCAGGGCAGGGCTGGGCTGGGCTGCGGAGGAGGGGAGGGGAGGGAAGGCTGTGGCTCTCAGTCCTCTGAGTGCCCGGTGGCAGTGGCGGAGGTGGCAGTGCCGATGGAGCTGTCAGCGCCCACAGGGAAAGGTAGCCACCGATGTGCGGGGCCACAGGGGAGACATGGAGAGACTCGGGGGAAGGCACAGCTGTCCCTCGGTGGATCTGCGGCCAGGCAGCCAGGAGTGGCCTGGGCCACTGTCGTCCAGGGGGCACCAGCTGGGAACACTAGCCAGACGCAGGGCGGCGGGGGTGGGTGGGTGTGTGTGTGTGTGTGTGTGTATGTGTGGATGGACAGCCTTCCACCCTGCACCTCTGTGCCCACCTGTCACCGTGTGGGATGGCGACAGCCTGCAGAGAGCCTTGGCTGTGGCTTCACTTCCAATGCCTACATCCCATCCAGCGTTCTCTTCGCACCAGCCCTACCCTGGGGTCGCACGGGGAGGGGGAGACTCAGAAAGGCGGTTCCCAGGCTGCCCCCGCATGGAAGTCACATGAGCCTCCGGACATGGCCGTGCCACGTCAAACACGCGTCTGGAGGTAGGTCAGACTTTACATTGTGTTACGGTTTGTTTTCTTGGGAGAAGTTGTGTCTCTTAGGCCAGGAGCAACTGGAATTGTCGGTCAAAGTCCTCAGGCAGCCCTTTGACTTGGAGGCCGAGCACAAGTTTGACACGGTATGTTTCCGGTGACATGGAATTGCAGATGGCCCACGAAGCATGCTCTCGGCAATACTGCCAAGCCTGTGGTCTCACAGGGGACGGTCTCCTCGACCGAGATGTCACCATCTCGGGAGTCCGCACCTGGAGCGACACGGTGACCTCAGGACGGGCGCCCTGTCTGTGCGCCCCATCCGGATGCGCGTGGACGGGAATGGAGCAGCTCTGGGAACGGTGGACGATGCCAGCTCTTGTTCTTCTGCTCTGCTGCCTGCCGTGCACGGCTGTGGAGAGGGACGCGCCGCTGTGGAGAGGGATGAGCCGAGTCCAGTGTCTCTGAACCCACCCCAGGCAAAGAGGAGCAGGACAGTGGGTGTGGGCCCTCCCTCGTGTGTGGCCAGGATCCTGTGCGGGGGGAGAGTCCCTGGCCCTCCCGCTGAGAGGAAGGTGCGAGAGGTGGATCGGCGGCGGCGTCTTTCCTCGGGGCCCCAGAGCTTCTGCAGCTCCGATCTCCCCTCTTCACAGTTCTAGTTGGCGCCCGCCCCAGCACAAACCTACCTGAGAGCTTCCCTGGTATCCGGAAGCGATGGCTTTGTGTTTTGAGGACGCAAGGGGAGAAAGAGCTGAGCAAAGCTTTTCCCTGGAACCTGAGTGTCTATGGGTGTGTCTGGCCCATCACCAGCGAGCGTGCTGAGTGCCACTTCCTGAGGGCAGGTGCTCTTTAAGGAAAGTATGGCTTCGTATCTTTGTGACACGCAGGCCCTTCTAGAATGTGGAGCGAGTTTCTCAAGAATCCCAGCAGAATCCCAGGTGCTGTGGAGGCTAGGGCCTCAAAGGTCCGGCTCCATCCCCTCTCTCCATCCTGGCCTGGCCTGGCCTGGCTGGGCCCCTAAGGACCCTGCTGGCCTCTAGAGTGGCCCCTGCTTCTCGGTTGGTTTCCACGCTGCTGCTCACAGAGCCATCTTCTCCAAAGGCAGCCGACCGCCGTATTCCTTCCGTGGAGGCCTGGCACGGCTCTCCTCGGCTTGGATGATAGCATGAGAGGACTGACAAGCTGGGTCCTTCCTCCAGGGCTGACCTTTTACAAACTCCGCCTTGAAGAGGGGTAAAGTCAGCATGTCATTCTCACGTGTAAGATGGGACCCGAGGGGCCCGTTCCTAGCTCTACCACTTGGGAGAGTGGGGGACTCTTCCGTCAAGGAAACGGAGAGCTCATACTTGATGGTGCGGTTGTCAGAAGCCTTTTTCTAAGCCTCCCCTGGCCCCACCGTGTCAGAAAGACGTGTCCCTCCACCTGCCGGGGACTTGATGAAGGAGAGTCACTCTGGTAGAAGTACCCGAAGCTCGAGGACTTCACTGCCGTCTCCCTTTCTCTGGCACGGGCCCGCCCCTGGAGGAGCCCTGTCTTCACCTGGCCGTGACGGCACCGCTCAGGGGAGCTGGAGACAGGACCCCAATGAGGGCAGGTGGATGGGAGCCTGTTCAAAATGACCTACACACCCAATCTGCCGTAGACATGGTCCACAGATCGTGGACGTGCCTGTGCCCCCGAAGACATCCGTGTGGCCCCGGGCATCCGGCAGCCATCTTCTCCATGTTCTCCTGACCTGTGCTCTCGCTCTTTTCTCCGGAGCACTCGCCTGATGATTCGTGGGGGCATGAAACCCCAGCTGGCAGGAGCCAAATGATCTTCCCAACACAAGGGAAAAGAAGAGGTGGGGTCCCGCATCCATCCAATGTTTCTGTGCCTAAGAATGAGTTTCTAAGAAATCTCATCCTCCTTTAGCTCCCTTAACACCCCCCCCACCCCGGCGCCCGCCAGCCCGGGCCATAGTATAGTTACTTTCCCAGATTTCCTCCCTCTCCTCAGCAGAACCGAAGAGATTGTAGGTGTTGCCACTTCTCTGAGTCTTTCTTTGCTTTCTTAGGAGGGCTGCCCCATGTCACGTAAAACTTGGAAGACATACATGCGTGAGCATCTCTCCTTGTGATTCTAACCCAGGGAAGAGCATTTAAAACTCGAAAGGAGGCAAACTAGGGTTCAGGCACCCAGAGTTGAGCTGGGTGGCCACTGGGAAGAGAGTTCCAGACCCCTTCCTGTTTGGGGGAGGGGGAAATCTCCCCCTCTGCCCCTCTTGAGTCCTCGTGGCTGGACTCATCCTAACATGGACTCAAGGCGGATAGAGGAAGCGGGAGCGGGAACACGTGTTCGTTTGTTGTTGTTGTTGTTGTTTTACCTTCTAGCCGTGAGAAGTGGCTGAGGCGGGCAGCTTTTCGACTGTGTAGACCAAGGGACAGTACATGTGTGAGACAGGGATCAGACCGAGAGACTTAGCTTTCGGGTGCGCCCTGAGGGAAGGAAGAATCTAAACAGAGTTTGGGCTTGGGGGGGGTCCCTGAAAGAAGTCACAGTGTCTGTCTCCCTAGGCTTCTCGGCCCCAATGAATTCCCTACTTTGGGGATCGGAGCGTCCTCCTAACTCCAGGTGCAGATGCAGGGAGTGCGCCTTTCACCCGAGAGAGAGATGGATGTCTCGCTTTCAGGGAGACACAAAGAAGAGCCCGAGGGTCCCTCTTGTGTTGGCCGCCTGCTTGAGGTCACCGTCACGCCAAATGATCACTGTGCCACGGAGGTGCATTTTGGCGTGGCCTATCCTGGGCTCCACAGCCACCTCCCTGAGAACGGGTATGGTCAGAACCGTAGGAAGCTCAAGGGCGCCGCCAGCCGGTTTCAAAAACGTATCTGTCAGCACCTGCTGGCTGCAACCGCGAGGTTTGCAAGTGCCCTCCGCATAATTCTCCCCCTCCCCCGCAACGACGTCATCACTTCCAATCCTGGCGAACAATGTATGGAACCTTTGCTGGGGTTTTCGTTTGTTTCTCTTTTGTGGGGTTTCTCTCTCTCTCTCTCTCTCTCTCTCTCTCTCTCTCTCTGTCTCTCTGTCTCTGTCTCTGTCTCTGTCTCTGTCTCTGTCTCTCTCTGTCTCTCTCTCTCTGTCACACGCGCTCTGATGTTCGGGGCCTAATGGGAGAAATGAAATCAAGCGAGGGGTTTTGCCCTCAGGTTGCCTTGGTCTCGGGTTGACTTGTGTGCGCTGAGAAAGACGGCCTTTACTGAAGGCCCTGCGCAGACTTTTTGACACCCCCGATCCATGGAATCCTGAAGCTGTGGAACCTAGAAATCTTTCGGTCTCCTTTTGATTTGGAAATCTTCTCCTTGACAGAAAGAAGCCCATTTAAAAGAGAAAAAGAAAAAGTGGAACTGCATGAGCAGATCGGTTTTTAGATCTCAGCCGGGCGGCTGCCCGGTTCTCTGGGGAGAACTGTCTTCATCTTGCAAATCTGTACACACAGCCCACAGTGGCCTGGGATGGAGGCCAGTGGACTGGATTGGGCAGAACCTGAGACCAGAGGAAAGAGAAAAAAAATAAGAAAAATGGTGGTGGTGGTTGGGGGGAGGGGGAAGAGGTCTGCTTTGAAAAATAGGAACTGCTGGCAGGGCTCCCTCACCCCCACCCCCCCACCCCAAAGTAGGACTGTGTATCCAGGCGTAGAAATGATACTGCGCCAAGAAGGCAAGCGCTGTTGAGACTGCTGTTCCTATGATGTTACAAACCGAAAGCGATGCTTTCTGGTCAAGGCTCTCCATGACAATCTGCTAAGCAAATCACACGTTGGCTGTTTTGGACGTTCTCTGCAGTTTTCATTGGGAGTGAGGAAGAGCCGTTTGTACATGTTTTGATACAATGTTTTGAATGCTGTGGGACCATGGTATGTTTCCGCCGTGGATGAACAAGGTTGCCTTTTCCAGCTTCCGCTTGCATGGTCATTTCCTGGTCCTGACGACCCCCCCCGCCCCAAGTGAGGGAGGCCTGTGTGTCTTTGTGTCCATTTAGAAGGGTTGGTGCTTGATGCCAGCATGATATCCAAATCTTGATTTTGGACTTACCAAACTACTGTTGGGAGTTTGTTTCTTGTCTTAATCTCCCTTAACTCTTGCAGTCACCTGAGTGTCCACTCTTGATTTCGCATCTCTCTCTGCCTCTGTCTCTGTCTCTCTCGCTCTTTCCTTTTGTTGATTTCTTCAAGGCAAGCCATCTTTTTCCTCCTCCTCCTCCTCCTCCTCCTCCTCCTCCTCCTCCTCCTCCTCCTCCTCCTCCCCCCCCCCTCCTCCTCCCCCACCACCCTCCTCTTCCTCTTGCTCCTTTCTCTGCCCCCCTCCCCCCTCCCTCCCTCCTCCCCCCGCCCTTTTAAAATGGAAGTCTAACAGACTGACAAGAGTATATTGGTTTTCAGGTGTATACCCTAGCGAGTGGCTATGTTTACACATGGCCCAGGGATCTCCGTGATAAGTCTCGTTACTGTCTGTCACCATTCGATGTCATGACAGTAGGATGGACTCTATTCCGCCTGCTGTACATGACATCCTGCGAGTGAGTTGTTTATTTCATAACTAGAAGTGGGCACCGCTTCCTCTCCCTCACCTATTGCACTCGTCTCCCTCTTCCCCCCTCCCTCCCTCCTCTGGCCACCCCCCATTTGTTCCTTTTAGGTGTCGAGGAACCTGTTTGCGGTTCCTTCTTTGTGTTCATGTGTGTGTATTGCTGTGTACGTTCTTCACAGACATGATAGTCTCGCGACCTGAGGTATCTTGTGTAGCGCAATACCCTCTGGGTCTCTCCATGTTTCCGCGGATGGCAAGACCTCATTCCCTGGTAGGGTTGAGTCATAAACGCGCGCGCGCCTGTGTGTGACTAGGTAGAGACGTATGCACACAGAGAGCGCTATCGGTATGTCCCTAACTATGGCTACATAGGGATAGGTGTGGATACACATACACGTGTATGTATGTGTCACCCTCACCCCCTCGGTGGGCACGTAGTGGAGTTGCTGGGTCACGTGGTAGTTGTTGGTGCAGTGCTTTCAGGGACTTCTGTGCTGTTTTCCGTAGTGTCATCTGTTGTCGGGGAGCCATTCTGTCAGGCGCCAGGTGATATCTCTGAGTCCTCCAGCATGACATGGTGGTGGTCTCTCTCAGCGTGAAAAATAGGTGTCCCGTCAGGAGCCACTTTCCTCTGCCGTTTGGAACTTGCTGTCGCGATTCCAGATCCTGGGCCTGGCCGTGTATGCTTGTGCAGAGAAATGCCAGCGCTTTCTATCATACCCTCCATTTAAAAAAAAAATGGTTCTGTATTTGATGGGCTGCGTTGGGTCTTTTTTTGCTGTGCGCGGGCTTTCTTTCCGTTGCGGTGAGTGGGGGCTCCCCTTCGTTGTGGTGCGCAGGCTCCTCATTGCCAGTGGCTTCTCTTGGTGCGGAGCACGGGCTCCAGGCACGGGGGCTTCAGGAGTTGCGGCACATGGGCTCAGTCGTTGTGCCTCACGGGCTTCGTTGCTCCGCGGCATGTGGGACCTTCCTGGAGCAGGGATCGAACCCGTGTCCCCTGCAGTGGCGGGCGGATTCTTAAGCAGTGCGCCAGCTAGGCAGCCCCAGTTGTTTCTTGTATTTCAGGGAAAGGTTTCCTTTGGCTTTTGGTTTTGTCCCCGCCCCCACCCCCCAAGAAAGGTACTGTTGGTTGCTTTGTTGACAGTGGAAAACTGTGTTGCGGTTGCTGTTGGAGTGGTGGGGGTCGTCGTCCTTGTTGCTTTGTTTCCTTTGTGGGCGTTGTTTTCTGTTGGTTTTTTCTGGCTTTGTTTCCTTGTGGATGAAAATGCCTGGTCTTGGTCTGCTCTGTTCAGGCCTCCTGCCCACTTTCCCCATCGGGTTGCTTGTTCTGGGGGGGCTGCGTTGCATGAGGCCTTGCCCTGTTTTGGACAGGAACCTCTTATGGGACATGCTTGAGGTTTTCAGATGCGTGTGTGTGTGTACGTGTACACGTGTGTGTGTCTGTACGTGTACACGTGTGCATACACGTACATGTGTGTGTGCCTTTACGTACTCCTTGAAGGGCCACAGCAGTCCCAGAGCTTGACTTTGACTTTTTGGTAGTTTGGCTTGGTTTGATTTTGGTGGGACGACAGGTCACTGTGAACCTTTACTGTAAATCTCTCTCTCACACGCACGCGCGCGCGCGCGCGCGCACACACACACACACACACACGCACGCACGCACGCACGCACACTCACCACGTTGCATTGTGTAGATGTCCTGGAACGCGGTTTCTTTAGTGGATGGCTGTTGACTCGCTGCTCCCCGCCCCCCTGCCCCCGCCCGCCGGTGACTGTGGTCAGTCCATTTTGAAATCCACGTTCTGACCTCAAGGGCATGTTCCCCACCCACGCACCCATGTGTTCTCTTTGGACTTTGTCGCGGTCTGTGCGGAAATAGATGTTTGTTTCCATTTGTGTGGGGCCAGAGTGTATGTTTACTTTCGTTTCTAGCTTCCGGGCTCTGCGTATCAGCTTTCCAAAGCCCTTCCCCGTGCCAGAAGGGATGAGTTCCTGCGTCGTTCTCTGAGCGCTTGCCTGGTTTCGTTTCGCTGGTCCCCGCCTTCCCTCCCTCCCTCCCTCCCTCCCTCCCTCCCTCCCTCCCTCTCACCCTCCGGGGAGCTGGGGATCTCGCTTGTGGCACTGTGGGCGTCTCCGTGGAATTCCCCGCGCCCCCCCCCCCCCCATGGCCTGGAATCGCGTCCCCTTCCAGGCAGCCTCCCGGCGGCATCTTGCCAGCTACCCCCGCCCCCGTGTGCTGCCGGGGATCGGGACGCGCCGTGTCGTGTCGTGTCGTGTCGGGCCGGGAGCTAGCTCCGAGGCGGACCCCTCGGGGCCGCGCGGGACGCCCGCCCCGCTCCGGGAGGAGCTCGGGCGTTTGGGCGGCCCGGCGCTCCGGCGTCCTCGGTGGCCGGCCGGCGACCGGGATCCGGCCCGGGGACGTTCGAGCCGGTTGTCGGGCGCCACCTGGCGGCCGCTTTTATATTGTCCCTTCCCTCCGGAGCTCCGGCGACCTTGTCGAGGGCTGTGACTCAGCCGCCGGGCCCGAAGCAGAGTTCCGGGAGGCGGGCGACGCTGGTGCTGGCAGCCCCGGTGGCGCCGAGGCGTAGGCGCCTCCTGCTGTCGCCTGAGATTGGGCCTGCAGATCTATGGGGCTGTGACTGCCGCCGCGCTCCCGAGCCGGGGCTGAGGGGCCGCCTGGCCGGGTCGACCAGCATGCGCCCGTGCCCCTCCGGCCGCGGGAACCCATGTCGGGTCGTGCCGCCGCGGTGGGAGAGGAGAGGGTCTGCCGCGCCCGGAGCGCCTGGGACTTGGTGGCCCGGCCTTCTCCTGGGCCGCCCTTGGGAGCGTTCGTTCCCCGACCCCCCCCACCTCCCTTTCCCGGTGCCCCCCGCGTCCCGCTCCGGAGGTGGGGACCGGCTCGGGCCGAGCGTTGAGGCCGGTGGAGGCCGCCACGGGCTCGGTGGTGGACGCGCGTGCGTCCCGGTCGTCAGATGCTTTCGGGCCGATGGTTTTCCGAGCCGGACTCCAGAGGTGAGGACCGGCCTGGGCCGCCAGCGGTGACCCGGAGAGGCTGGCCCGGGCCTGGGTGCGTTGCCCCGTGGGCTCCGGGCGTCTCCCTGGAGAAATGGGTTCAAGTCCCGATGGGTCCGGAGACGTGGACGGACCGGCCCCTGCTCGCGCAGGTGGCCGGCGAGGGTGCACCCGGCCTGTCAGCGTGCCCGCGTGGGTCCCGGTCGTCGGACGCGACTTTGTCTCCCCCCTCCGCTCTCCACCCCGAGTCCGGGCCGGGAGGTGGGGACTGGCGCGAGCCATACTGGGTGGCCCGGGGAGGGGCTCCCGGGCCCGGGCGTGGTCCCTCATGGGGCCCGCTCATCGGAGGCGGCTCGGAGGGGTGCTGTGTTTCTTTCTTGGAACCAAGTCCTGGCCCGGAGACTCGGATGGACCGGTGCCTGCCCGCGTGGGGGGACCGGGGAGGGCGTCCCCAGCCCGCTCCCTCTCCCCCGTGTCCCCGGCCCACTCTGCCACCCCTCCATCCCCGGGTCGACCAGGTGGCCCCGGGCGCTCCGGGGCAAGTGTGGATGGGGAAGTGTTGGGGGCAGGTGGCCGGACCGAGGTTCCGGGGGCCCCCGTGAACCTCGTGGGTGGGCCCCGCTGTCGGGCGCGATGATTTCTTCCGCCGGAAATGGGGCCTTTTTGCCACCAGATAGGTGCTGACACGGTGTTCTTCTGCGTCTGTCGCCGATAGACGCTGGGGCTCCGGACGCGGGCAGGACTCCGGGCTGGGGGCGGCTGTCTGACGCCCGGCTCGGTCCTTGCCGCTTGAGCTGCCCGCTTGGGCCTGCGCGCCGGCTCTTGCGTGCGCGTCCGGCTGCCCCGACCCGCGGTGCCGCCTCCGGCCTCTGGCTGAGCCCGAGGGCGGCGGGGCCAGGTGGCGTCGGGTGCTCGACCCTGTGCGCTGCCCCCGCTGCAGGCACCCGGTGGTGAGTGGCCGGCACGACCCCACCCCACAGGCTCTGTGCCCCGTGTCAGGCGTTCTCGTTCTGGGGTGGCTGGCTGCTCTTTGCCCGAGACGAAGGGGCGCCGGCGAGGCGGAAGCGGGCCTCCGTGTGATGGGTCTTCGCCGTGCCTCCCCTGCGGGCCTCCCCCGCCGTGGCTTTAGGCTGGGTGGGTCAACCGATTGATGTGGTGGTGCCACGCTCCGCTGGGCTGGGCCTAAGCCGTGCCAGACGAGGGACGGACGTTCCTGGGGGACGGGACCGCTCTTCTCGTTCTGTCCGCGGGCTCCTCGCCTCTCTTCCGCCCCGCCTGCCAGGGTGTGCGGAAGGCAGGGGTGCGGCCTCCGGCCCCGAACCCGCGGTCTCCCGCCCCCGCCTCCCAGCGTGGGCGCGGGGACCGGGGTCCTCGGACGCAGCAGACGCTCTCGCTGTGCCTCTTTGGCGTACGCCTCGCGAGCGGCCCTCCCCGCGGCGGGGAGGGCCGCCCCGCTGCCACGCTGCGCGCCCCCCGTCGGTGTGTGAGCGTGCCGCGCCTGGCCCTCCGTGGTGCTCCTGGAGCGCTCCAGGTCGTCCCTCAGGTGCCCGAGGCCGAGCGGTGGTGTTGTTCCCCTTTCCCAGCGTGTCCCTCGGGTCTCCGCCACCGTGGCGGGTGCCGTGAGCGGCTCTCTCTTGGGGGGGTCGAGACGGTAAGGGAGGTGCGCCCGCCTGTTCCCCCCGGCGGTGGGGCCAGGGGCCGCCTCGTTGTGCTGGTCCTCAGCGGCGTGCCGTGGGGGCTTGAGCTTGGCCGAGCGCACGCCCCGTGTGGTCCCCACTACGTGGGGGGCTGCGCGCGGGCGTGGGAGCGATCGTGGGGGCCGGGGCCTGTGAGAGAGGGGGCTGTGTCACGCATCTTGGGCGTGCTCCCCCTCGAGGGCCCGAGGGGCGAGCCCGAGGGCAGCAAGCCTTACCGAGGTCGTGCCCCGGCCCTGGCCGCGAACGCTCCCGTGGGCCGTGTGCTTACCCATACCGCAGACCCCCTCCCCTCCAGGCGACTGGAGGAGGTGTAGGCGGCTCACGGAAGCGCCTCTGCGGGCCCGAAGGAGAGGCGCTGAGTGGGGGATGACGCGCCCTCGGTGAGAAAGCCTTCTCTAGCGATCCGAGAGGGAGCCTTGGGGTACCGAACCCCCCAGCTGCCGCCCCTCCCAAGTGTGCAGTGGCCACCGTGGCGACTGCCAGAGCACGTGGGTAGACCCCCTCGCCTCCGCGGGAGGGGTGCGCCGGTCCCGCGGTGGGGCCGAGCGCCGCTCTTTGCCTACCGTGGCCCGCGCCTCCCCCCTCCGAGTCGGGGGAGGGTCCCGCCGGGCCGAGCCGAGCCGGTGTCCGAGGCGCGGGGTGGCGTGTGTGCGTGCGGGGTCGCCTCCGTTGGCAAGCCCGGAGGGGGGGACCCCCCGGTCCCGGCTCCCCAGTCCCGCAGCCACGGGGAGCCCTGCCGCGCCTGCCCTTGCCTCGAGCCGCAGCCGGCGGCGGTGTGTGGCCCTAGGTCGGGCCGCCTGGCTCGGGAGCGTTTCCCCAGGACGTGTGAGCCCTTGGGGTCGGCTGAGGTGGTGATGGATGTGTGGAGGCGACGCAGATGGATGCGCGAAGGGGTGGACGGGTTCCTCCGCTGCACGCGGGGGGAACCGTCGCATGCTAGGCCCCGGCGGCGGGGCCGGGTCGTGGGGAGGCCCTCGAGGGTGGCGGGCGCCGGCCGGCGTCCCAGGCGTTGGCGGGACCGCCCCCTGGTGTGGGGCGGTGGGGCCCCGCGCTGGTTTTCCTGGTGGCCCGGCTGTGCCCCGGCCCTTTGTCTCCCCCTGGGTGGCGCCCCCGGCCCTGCTCCGTGGCCCTGGCCGTGCGTGTGAGCCGCCCCCTCCCCGTCGCCGCCGGTCTGCCCTCGCCCCTGCCCCCCACCCCTTCCCCCGCCCGGGATCGAGCCTGGCCCTGCCCCGTGAGGGTGCCGCCCCCGGCCGCCACGGCCGGCGGCGTCCCCTGGTGGAGTGCTTGTCGGTTCCCGACGGGGAAGAAGAGGTGGGTGGTGTGGGGGCGCGCCGCTGCGCGTGCGGGAGAGTGTTGTCGCGGGCCGGCCGCGGCTCTCCGGGGTCGGCGGTGGCGGCCGCGAGCCCCTGCGAGGAGGTCCCACGGGGGCCCGAGGAGGCCAGGCGCCGTCGTGCGTGCTGCGGGACCGCCCCTGTGCTGGAGGGCCTCTGGCGGTGAGACCCCGTGTCGTGCCCCGGCGGCGGACTCGCGTCCGTGTCCTTGGGGTGGCCCCCGGGTCCCCCCCGCGGGGGCGCGCGCGCCCGTCTCCCCCGCCCCCGGAGGCTTCCTGCCGCTGTGTCGTTGCGCGTGCGCGACGCCGCCCAGCCGCGCCTCGCCCACCCTGTCTGCGTCCATCCGTCTGCCTGCTCCCGTCCGTCCGTCCCGCCTGCCGGCCCCCGGGGCCGCGC
>NC_080200.1:34405282-34425282 GCF_030028045.1 Hippopotamus amphibius kiboko | reverse complement strand
CCCTCGCGCCGCGGGCTCCCCGAGACCCGGGCCGCCGAGCGGCGTGCAGGCCGCGGGCTGCCGGCCGCAGAGCGACCCTCGGGCCGCGGGCGCCCGAGACCATGCCCGCCGGCCACCGAGCGCCCCTCGGGATGCGGGCGCCCGGGACCCGGGCCGCCGAGCGGCCTGCAGGCTCTGTGGCCGCGGGCCGCCGAGCGACCCTCGGGCCGCCGGTCGACTTGCAGGCAGGTCGACCAGCCGGCCGCGGGCCGCCGAGCGCCCCTCGGGCCGCGGGCGCCCGGGACCCGGGCCGCCGAGTGGCCTGCAGGCTCTGTGGCAGCGGGCCGCCGAGCGCCCCTCGGGCTGCGGGCGCCCGGGACGCGGGCCGCCGAGCGACCTGCAGGCTCCGTGGCCGCGGGCCGCCGAGCGACCCTCGCGCCGCGGGCTCCCCGAGAGCCGGGCCGCCGAGCGGCCTGCAGGCCGCGGGCTGCCGGCCGCCGAGCGCCCCTCGGGCTGCGGGCGCCCGGGACCCGGGCCGCCGAGCGGCCTGCAGGCTCCGTGGCCGCGGGCCGCCGAGCGACCCTCGGGCCGCGGGCGCCCGAGACCCGGGCCGCCGGCCGCCGAGCGACCCTCGGGCCGCGCGCGCCCGAGACCCGGGCCGCCGGCCGCCGAGCGACCCTCGGGCCGCGCGCGCCCGAGACCATGCCCGCCGGCCGCCGAGCGACCCTCGGGCCGCGCGCGCCCGAGACCATGCCCGCCGGCCGCCGAGCGACCCTCGGGCCGCGCGCGCCCGGGACCCGGGCCGCCGGCCGCCGAGCGACCCTCGGGCCGCGCGCGCCCGGGACCCGGGCCGCCGGCCGCCGAGCGACCCTCGGGCCGCGCGCGCCCGAGACCATGCCCGCCGGCCGCCGAGCGACCCTCGGGCCGCGCGCGCCCGAGACCATGCCCGCCGGCCGCCGAGCGACCCTCGGGCCGCGCGCGCCCGGGACCCGGCCCGCCGGCCGCCGAGCGACCCTCGGGCCGCGGGCGCCCAGAGACCCGGCCCGCCGGCCGCCGAGCGACAGCACGCGCGGACTCGGGCTGCGCAGCCCCGCGCTGCCGGTGGACCCGCGGCCGCCGCTTGACCCGTGTATGCTTGCTGTTCATCTCCTGGAGATTCCTGCACCAAGCTGATTGAATGAGGAACATGGAAGCACTGTATATAGGCTTTGCATTTTTCTCTTCGTTTCCTGTACTTTGCCTTCGTTTCCTTTGCGTGTGCTCTATTTTATTGTACATGTTATATTGCTTGTTATTTTTTTATTCATTTAAGGTAGGACCGCTTTTATGCGTTTCTACACCTCCCCGCCCCCCCCCCCCCCGCCCCGCGTCTCCCTCCTCTGGTGCCCGCCCCAAATGAGGTCGCATCATCTTTCATAGTGTACATCCTGGGCCAGCATAAGCTTTCCAAGAATAAAATGCCCCCCCGCCTTTCCTTCCCAAGGACACCACGAACACCTCCTGTCCTGTGCAGTGCTTTTTCACCCACCGCCAGCAGAGGGCCCTCTCTGACAGACCCAGGAACTCCCCTGCTCCGAGTCATCCAGGAGAGGCTGTTCCGTTCTGTGTGAAACGGGTGGGGTGGGCTGATGAGACATCATTGCTTAGAAGGCCATCGGGTTCACCGGTTCGGTGGCAAGAGAGAACATCCTCATCCTCCTTGAGGTTGACTCGGAAGGTCTTCGGGCCCGCAGGACACCGCCCCCAAATGGGCCTCCGTGGCATAGGGAGATTTTGCCATGCGAGGTGACAACAGGAGGGGAACACGGACCCTCCTTTCCTTCTCCCGTCTGAAAGCAGGAAGAAAATCTCTCACGGGAACAGGGTGGTGGAGGGGGCGGCCGGGAGGTGTAGAGATGAGGACTGACTGCTTTCCTGTCTTAAGAAATCACGAATCATCCAAGTGGGACCGCTCATAACACACAGAGGACAGAAGTGTGGACGAGATGAGGAGAATGTGTAAGGGAACGTCTTCCACAAGAACTCTTTTCCATAGGCCGACTTCAAGACTTTCCAACATCTCTAGGTTTAGGGGTGGACTGAGTGCCATGAAAGAATGGACATTCAGCAGCCTGTCTACATCATCTCCAAAGAAGGGAAAATGCTGAAACGTCCCTAGCTCCACAAGCCTAAGGGTCTCCCTGCTCCGGAGAGTTGGAGCATATGCGTGCTTCCATGCCTACACAGATCTTGCGCTTTAGGGAAACCACAAACTAGGCAGGAGCCTGGACTTCTACAAGGCAGTCCATGTTCACACGGGTCACTGTGGTTGGCTTCCTTACTTTCATTGGATTGGATTGGGGTGGGGTGGGGTGGGGTGGGGTGGGGTGGGGGGCGGGGGGGGGCGGTGACAAATGTCCAAGGATGAGGCATCCTAAAGAAGGAACGTGTGTGGTCCAAGCTACCCGAGGTCGCCATCCTCATTGTAGGAAGAGGACCTCTTTGGGGAGTGTGGGGAGGGGGGAGGCAAGGTAGAAGGTATGCAGATAAGGTTTGGGGGAGGGAAAAAAAGACATTTCGGTCCTAAAGCTAGTCATTTCGAAATGGGAAACAAAGGACACAAGGGAAAAGCTAAAACTGGGCACAGGCGATTGGAAAAGGTTTCTGAGGAGAAGAATCTTCGGAAAGGAATGGGAACCGTGGTCAGGACTGCTTAAGATGAGGATGGATTCAAGGACACACATGAGTGTTCGTATCAACAGGAAACCAGTGCAAAACTAGAATTCAGTTTTCTGTCTCTCGGTGAAAAAGGCCAACTTTGGGCTCGGGCTTGGGTGTTTCTTCTATTGCTCTGCTCTCTCCGTCATGAGAGAGAAAGCTTTCCTTCCTTTTTCCGGAAGGAAGGAAGGAAGGAAGGAAGGAAGGAAGGCAGGCAGGCAGGCAGGCAGGCTTATGTCTTCTAAAAATCATCACTTCTTTTCTAGGTTACCTTTATCAGGTCTTGGGGGACTCACGTGGACTTAGTCCTCTTGATATTCAAAGAGCCAGGTTTGGCTCACAAGGAAAGAGGCTTCTCTCTTTGCCTAGCAAGTCTTTCCCTGGGATGTGGGTGACGTGGCTAAGGAGGCACTGTTCCCCAGTGACCTATCTAACTGTTTTACACTCGTTGGGGTATTTTGGACACATTTGCCCCCAAACCGAATGACACATGAAGTCTTTTGCACTTAGAATGCATGTTGAGAGAGGATCCAAGAGGAGAGGGCCTAGCTCAAGAATGTGTTCTCTCTCCTTCGAAAGCAGAGCCATGAAACGGAGTAGGCTTCCTGGAGAGCTTTCCTGACATGGGAAGCGTTGTCGAAGAGGAAGGAACGTGAAGCCTTCTTTGGCTTGTGTCTATACACGGGTGTGTTCCAGCTGCTCTGGAAATGATGGGATCCTTCTTCTCTGCCCTGGCATACAGGGTTTTCGGTCGTCCAAATGGAGGCTCACACGACAGGGACTGAGCCCAGTATCAAGGAGATATTCCACCCGAGTTTCATGCCGAGGCGGCAACAACAGCCTCTTGAAAGATGATGGGGGGTGGGGGGGGGCCACACGTGGATCAATTCCATTCTGTCCATTCAACAGAGGGTCGGGGCTACAGCAGACCCCAGAGAGGGACAGCAGACCCCAGAGAGGGGCAGCAGCCCGGCCGGCCACTGGGTCTCCATGTCTCAGGCTTCCTGGGGAACCTCACCCCCCCCCCCAGGTCCCCGCCGCCCCCCGCATTCCGCCACCCACCTTGGTGCATTTCGAATGGCTCCAATTGTAAATAGATGCTGGTGGGAAGATTTCTACAGGTTACCTGCAATGGCTGACCTGTCATGCTTGTCACCCTGGGGGAAAACAATTCTCTTTGTCCCCAGAGGCGTCAGACCTCCTCTCTCAGGAACCCCTGAGCCCCGGCCACTGGACTTCACTCCACTGGCACGTAGTAAGGGTCATCCAAACGTTCCTGTGACGGTGAGTATGGTTTCCATGTGGGTTGAAGCCTTCCCTTGCTGCAAGCCTTCTGTCCTCACCATGGCATAGAGACGGTTAAAAAAAAAATTGTGTTTGCCACTTTGGGTATACCTTCCACAGCCTGCAGTGATCAAGGCACCCACTTCGCTGGGCAAGTCCTATGAGCCTTCACAAAAGCTCTTGCAAACTTCTTGGGACCATCACTTTTCCAGTCACGCTCAATCATCAGGCAAGATTGACAGGGCCGATGGGAAAACTGGACTCCGAGAAGAACGAGTGACCTACGTGGGGCTGAATGAACTGAGGACTAGGATGATAGTGTGTGTATGACTACTTGTCTACAATAGGACTGATTGGGGAAGCCGCTGGGGGCGGGGGGGGGGGGGCAGGGTGCGGATACCTTAGGAGCTTGGGATGAACATATACACATTCCTATACGTAAAGTGGATAATCAACAAGCTCTTACGACTTGGCACAGGAAACTATACTCAATACTTTGTAATAACCTGTAAGAGAAAAAAAATCTGAAACAGAATCTATATCTATCTATCTATCTACCTATCTTTCTATCTAAATCACTGTGCTGTACACCTGAAACTGCACGACATTATAAATGCTTCCATTATTTCAAACAGAAAAGAATCTCCTAACCTGAGTGAGAGAGAGAGAGAGAGAACAGGACGGATTGTGAAATCTTTTCTTTTCCAGCTACAAGGGAAAATGAAAACAAACAAAACCCAATTTATTTTAAAAGTTGGACATCCATTTGGTGACTTGTACCCTTGTCAGCAAAATGGAATCACTTCTCTTTTTCTCCCTACCTGCTCCGTCCAGAATTCAGAAACTCTCCGTGAGGCTCCTTATTTCTTTGGCAAGAGAGTCACTTGCACGCGTTCCTTAGAGGCCCACGTTACGTTTCCATAAAACGGGAATACACACTTGTGGATATGAGATTCTGGTGCTATTCATTTTCCTTAGGGTGTTGCTTTTCACCTGAAAACCGGACTGGATCCTGAAGTCTTTCAAGTTGCCCCCAATATCTGGCTACAACTCTCTCCATGAATGTTTCCCACTTTCGCCCACCCTTTTGACTTGGCATCACTGACAACGAAAACGGCCCTTTGCCTGAAGCCCTACAGACCGAAGCTGGAGGACTTGGTGAAAACTTTAGAGACATGGCCACCACAGCTCCTGTGGAAACCATCCTGGTGCCTGTTTCTGTGAGAGCCAGTCTGAAAGTCGAACCAAACACCCGACATCATCACAGCCATTTCAAACTGCTAAAGTTGCTTCCACCCTAACATCTACAAATCTTCTTCACTGACACCGCCCCCCACACGCTCCCCCCCCCCCCACTGGTTTATAATCGGCTCCAGTGATGGACCTTTGTCTTCCTTTGGTTTCCATACAAGTGCCTCTTAGGAAATAACCTGATTGCTTGCACCACAGGCCTAGTTTTTGGGAGCCCATCAACATCACTGCCTCCTGAGAGGAGATATGATAACTGTTTCACAGAACCGACCTGTTCTCAGAACTCAGAAACAGTTTCCATGAAATGGAGGCCTCTACTAACCTATTTTCTCCCTTTCCCTCCCTCCCCGCCTCCCTCCCTCCCTCCATCTCCCTCTCCCTCACACACACACACACACACACACACACACACACACACACACACACACACACACAGTCACCAGGTCAGCTTTCAATATGTTCAGAGTAGGCCGCCCCAAAATGTGTCTCCTTGAATTCAAGTCGCTTAAGAACTGGACAGCACAAGACCGGACATTCTGGCCCTCCTTTCTGTCCTCCCACAGCAGAGCACGATCTCAAGTTAAGACGTTTGCTTCCACGCATGTCCGTGATTCTCAAATGGTTTAGTGGGGTTTCCTGGGTTAGGAAAAAGAGGGGACTCCTATTTGCCTGAGACAAGGAGAAGTTCTCACACAACCTTCACCCATCCCTCCCTCCCTCCCTCCCTCCCTCCCTCCCTCCCTGCAGTTTGGAGGGGGCAGCCTAAGGGTGGGGAAATTGGGGAAGGAAAAAAAAAAGCCGTTCGATAAAGGGGAGCTCGAGGCAAAGTCAAAGGCTCCCGATCTGACCGGAGAGCATTCTGCATTTGAATGAAGCGATTGAACAAGGCCCTGCGGAATGAAGCGTCCGGACTTCCCCTCCCCCTCTCCCGGCAACTATCAGCCCTGGCGACTTGGGAAGGAGCGAGCGGTGGAGAAGCGGGCGGGGGCGGGGGCGGGGGCGGGGGCGGGGGCGGGACCAACAGACAATAGCCGCTGCCTGCCTGCCTGCCTGCCGGGCTGAGGCCTGAGGGCTGCGGGCCACGCTGGTTTCTGCAACTCAATCCCTTCCAGGAAGCACCTGTGATGACTGCTTGGCAGGGAATGGTCAAAGCTGAACTCTCTTGGCCTATTTCTGAAAAAGGCCTGAGTCTCAGCTACGACAGATTTTCTGGATTTCTTGGCCCATGCGCAGACCCGCACCCTCCCATCCTGTCAGATCCTTTGTACCCACACCTCCCCTGGGAGAGTTCGTTGGCCTCGTCTGGAACATGAACAAGCAAAACCAAACATAGTGTGACATGATGTATTGGTCTTTATTGAAAAGAAACGTGCTCCTCTCGCACACCTGAGGGCAGGAAGCAAAGGCACGTTCTCAGCAGGACGGGGGACAGGGAACCCGAACCCAGGCCGGTCAGCAGTGGCCCCCTGCCCCCCACCGCCCCGCCCTCCCCATCCCCGTCTCTCCCAGGCCCACGTGGGGCCTCCCTTCCCTGCCTCTCTCTGTGCCCCTCGTCTCCAGCTCCCCCAGCCCAGCTTCCGCACCCCCCCCCCCCCGGCCCCGGGAAGGGGAGGCATGTCTGTCCCAGCTCCAGTTCTGATATTTCACTTGTGAAACTTCCCTAGGCCCAGGTGCCAGCTTGCCGTCCTGCTGCTTCATGTCCGTCTCTATCAGCCATGCCCAAAGGGCACGGGAAATTATGGACAGCAAATAGCACACCTAGACGGTGTGTGCGTGGGGGGGGGGGTGTCCCTTCTCCAGGAAGCAGTGAGGGAACAAAAGGAGGCCTGGGGGAAGGAGTCCTGGGTGCCTATCATCGCGCCCCCGCCCCCCCACCGCCCCGCAGAGCACCATTCATTTCCATCTCCGCATCTGAAGGACACATAGTCCTGGTTGAAGCAACTTGATGAGGATTCCCCTCCTAACGACGTGACAGAACCTATGAAGAACTGCACTCCTTGAATCCATAAATGCTAACGGGATCCAAGGAGTTTTCCATCAATGGCAGAAAAAGAAATGGTCCTGAACATAATAACTGCCAAGTATTCCTCTAGACGGAGGCATCATTCACTTTTTCTTAACTTTTTTTCTTTTCATGTTTTACAATAAACTGTATATATTTAGAGTGTACAATTTGGTACCCCAATCTTCCAATTCATTCCCCCCCAACCCTCCCCGCTTTCCCCACTTGGTGTCCATATGTTTGTGCTCTACATCTGTGTCTCTCTTTCTGCCTTGCACACCAGTTGATGTGTACCATTTTTCTGCAGTCCACATATATGTGTGAATATACAATATTTGTTTTTCTCTTTCTGACTCACTCTCATTCACTTGTTAACAACAGTAACGATGACGACGACCACGACGACGACGACAAGGACAAGGATAAGGACCGGAAAAACAACAACAGAGAGAGCACTGGGCGAGTTTTCCACTTCTTAAAGGAAGGAGGCCGTGTTCCCAGGCAGGTTGGCTCAGCTGCACAGTTCCCTCCGGTGACTATTCCTGGGGGCACCGTCGAGGTGATGCACGAAACACACAGGAGGAGGCCTTCTTGAATGTCCTGCCCAGGAAATGGGGACATGATTCCAGCAGTGGCGATGGCTGCCCTTCTCTTTAGGGTGACACACGGGCCTGATGGCACCGGGCAAACCCTCCCCTCCCTCCCTCCCTCCCTCCCTCCCTCCCACCTACCTTCCTTCCTTCCTTCCTTCCTTCCTTCCTTCCTTCCTTCCTTCCTTCCTTCTTGAGGCTCTTGGCCTCCCCACTGAAAGGAAGAGCCCAGGGCCCAGCAGCAAAGACCTTCTGCTGATCCTTGCCAGGGGGCTCTCATTTTACACACTTGAATAGGATCAGTAGACACCGTCATCTCATGAGAAGCAGAAAATATCATCTAAAAGCCTACTTTCCTGGTGTCTCAGCGTCCAGGGCTCCTCCTTCTCAGGGATCTTGTGCTCTGTAGGGATAATTCACATGCTGGGGGAGTAGGTTCCCAATAGCATCTTATGAAATGGATTACAGGATGTCTTCCTTTGAAAAAGATAAAGATTATTTGGGAAAGTTATTCATATGAAGCACATGGATGATATCCTCTCTGATCTATATATTAGAGTTGACCGTTGAACAACCAACATGGGGGATTAGGGGGGCCGACCCCACACACACCATTGAGAACCCATGCATAACTTCACAGTCCAAGCTCTGTATCGGGGCTTCCACCTCTGGGTACTCAGCAACCAGAGATCCTGCAGTGCCATAGTGCACAGCTATGGAAAACATCCCCTTATGAGTCACACACACACACACACACACACACACACACACACACACACACACGCGCGCACGTGCTCGAGCGCAGACATCTCAACTTTGTTACCCAAACGTTAGTGGTGTTCGAATAATCTTAGAAGTGATGACTGCTGTCTGATGAAATCAATGGATCCATCAATCAATCTATGACACTACACTTTGTATTTCCTAGTCTCAAAATTATTTGGAATTTGGCTCCTTAGAAGTTTAGCTTGGTCCTTCAAGGACAGTGTCAGTTGGAGAGAAAATAACATTTCTTCAAATCATGGAAGTGAAATAGTCCTGGACGCTTATGTGAAACATTAACATAATTTTTCTTCTTTATTTTATAAGATAACTGGAATTAGGAAGAAAATCTCCTCGTGAAAAACCAGGTGCTACCTTTCCTTGACTGATGATCGAAGAGGAGAAAGCATTTTCTGGGCCCATGCAACTTGAGAGAAGTTCTAACTTTTCTGGAAAAGAAAGATTCCCACCCTCCCCTTGCTCGGCCATGCTAGAAACCTTCCCCTGCCCCAAACTCTGACGTGTCCCCTTGTTTGGCCTCACTGTGTGTCGTCCGTGGGCACGGGAACACACTTGCGTTCCGTAACAGGAGAGCCTATGGAGAAAAGATCTCTGCCCACTTTCATGGGATCTGCATTGCTGGCTAGGTAAACCTAAGACATCAAAAGAAGTGCCTTGGAACACATGCTCCTTCCACACTGGTCACCTCATAGGATTCCTAAATGACTCTGGTTCAGCACTCACTCGACTTGGCTGTGTTTCTGTGCTTCCTGACCTAAAGGATCTATCTGGATATGCCACCCGATAGAAGCTGAAATAAATTCACTTTGGACGTGTGTGAATGCCGTTCATACAGAGAGTGGGGACTGCAGGGAGCTCTTGTGGATAAAGAAAAATGGGGGAACACATGTAGGCGACAGCACATAAAGTATAGAAAGATACGCGAAGGTTTCCTTCGTTCGCGGGTTGGGAAGGGGGAACGACAGAACATTCCCTGCTTCTACTCTACGCACGCAGGCAGGCAGGCAGGCAGGCAGGCAGGCAGGCAGGCACCGGAGTGGGGTGGGGTGGGGGGAGCTGGCTCCTTACCCCACCCACCAGGGACGCGTGCGCGTTTAAAGAGACCAGGAGGAACGTGGTGGCGGTGGCGATGAGGAAGGAGGACCACGTTCAAGGTGTGGATTTGCGGTGAGGGCTACGTGAGGTGACTAAGAACTCGGTGCAGTGAGCGGCCCATACAAGGACAGAAGCGATGGTCCCCTAATGCTTGCAGGGCCTGGCCAGGAGCATGAACGGGCGCCCGTGTCCCCAGGTTGGCATCATGACACTAGTTCATCCCTGTGAAACAGGATGTGTTTTCTGTGTTCTCCTGTCTTGACAAACACACGTCTTTACCTGTGTCTCCGTACAACGACGGTCTCTGCGTGACAGTCGGCAGAACATCCCCAGGGACAATTATCACAGAGACCTGAGGTTCTGCTTGGCTGGCAATGCTTGTGTGAATACTGCAGTGAGATACAGACAGACAGACAGACAGACAGACAGACAGACAGACAGACACACACACACACACACACACACACACACCCCTACGTATAATTATGTGTATTTAATACGATATCTGTATTGATTTTCTGTCTCAGATGACGAATGATGCTGTCAGCCTCATGATTTTCACACAGGGTTTCTGTGTGTGTCCTACTGTCGGGACAACATAGCCGGTCTGTGTCATGGAAGCAGAGACACCGTGGGAGTCACAGGAATGAAGACCTCGTTCTAGGAACTGGACCTTCCAGAGGCCTGGGAGCAGCTGGGCAGGGCAGGGCTGGGCTGGGCTGCGGAGGAGGGGAGGGGAGGGAAGGCTGTGGCTCTCAGTCCTCTGAGTGCCCGGTGGCAGTGGCGGAGGTGGCAGTGCCGATGGAGCTGTCAGCGCCCACAGGGAAAGGTAGCCACCGATGTGCGGGGCCACAGGGGAGACATGGAGAGACTCGGGGGAAGGCACAGCTGTCCCTCGGTGGATCTGCGGCCAGGCAGCCAGGAGTGGCCTGGGCCACTGTCGTCCAGGGGGCACCAGCTGGGAACACTAGCCAGACGCAGGGCGGCGGGGGTGGGTGGGTGTGTGTGTGTGTGTGTGTGTATGTGTGGATGGACAGCCTTCCACCCTGCACCTCTGTGCCCACCTGTCACCGTGTGGGATGGCGACAGCCTGCAGAGAGCCTTGGCTGTGGCTTCACTTCCAATGCCTACATCCCATCCAGCGTTCTCTTCGCACCAGCCCTACCCTGGGGTCGCACGGGGAGGGGGAGACTCAGAAAGGCGGTTCCCAGGCTGCCCCCGCATGGAAGTCACATGAGCCTCCGGACATGGCCGTGCCACGTCAAACACGCGTCTGGAGGTAGGTCAGACTTTACATTGTGTTACGGTTTGTTTTCTTGGGAGAAGTTGTGTCTCTTAGGCCAGGAGCAACTGGAATTGTCGGTCAAAGTCCTCAGGCAGCCCTTTGACTTGGAGGCCGAGCACAAGTTTGACACGGTATGTTTCCGGTGACATGGAATTGCAGATGGCCCACGAAGCATGCTCTCGGCAATACTGCCAAGCCTGTGGTCTCACAGGGGACGGTCTCCTCGACCGAGATGTCACCATCTCGGGAGTCCGCACCTGGAGCGACACGGTGACCTCAGGACGGGCGCCCTGTCTGTGCGCCCCATCCGGATGCGCGTGGACGGGAATGGAGCAGCTCTGGGAACGGTGGACGATGCCAGCTCTTGTTCTTCTGCTCTGCTGCCTGCCGTGCACGGCTGTGGAGAGGGACGCGCCGCTGTGGAGAGGGATGAGCCGAGTCCAGTGTCTCTGAACCCACCCCAGGCAAAGAGGAGCAGGACAGTGGGTGTGGGCCCTCCCTCGTGTGTGGCCAGGATCCTGTGCGGGGGGAGAGTCCCTGGCCCTCCCGCTGAGAGGAAGGTGCGAGAGGTGGATCGGCGGCGGCGTCTTTCCTCGGGGCCCCAGAGCTTCTGCGGCTCCGATCTCCCCTCTTCACAGTTCTAGTTGGCGCCCGCCCCAGCACAAACCTACCTGAGAGCTTCCCTGGTATCCGGAAGCGATGGCTTTGTGTTTTGAGGACGCAAGGGGAGAAAGAGCTGAGCAAAGCTTTTCCCTGGAACCTGAGTGTCTATGGGTGTGTCTGGCCCATCACCAGCGAGCGTGCTGAGTGCCACTTCCTGAGGGCAGGTGCTCTTTAAGGAAAGTATGGCTTCGTATCTTTGTGACACGCAGGCCCTTCTAGAATGTGGAGCGAGTTTCTCAAGAATCCCAGCAGAATCCCAGGTGCTGTGGAGGCTAGGGCCTCAAAGGTCCGGCTCCATCCCCTCTCTCCATCCTGGCCTGGCCTGGCCTGGCTGGGCCCCTAAGGACCCTGCTGGCCTCTAGAGTGGCCCCTGCTTCTCGGTTGGTTTCCACGCTGCTGCTCACAGAGCCATCTTCTCCAAAGGCAGCCGACCGCCGTATTCCTTCCGTGGAGGCCTGGCACGGCTCTCCTCGGCTTGGATGATAGCATGAGAGGACTGACAAGCTGGGTCCTTCCTCCAGGGCTGACCTTTTACAAACTCCGCCTTGAAGAGGGGTAAAGTCAGCATGTCATTCTCACGTGTAAGATGGGACCCGAGGGGCCCGTTCCTAGCTCTACCACTTGGGAGAGTGGGGGACTCTTCCGTCAAGGAAACGGAGAGCTCATACTTGATGGTGCGGTTGTCAGAAGCCTTTTTCTAAGCCTCCCCTGGCCCCACCGTGTCAGAAAGACGTGTCCCTCCACCTGCCGGGGACTTGATGAAGGAGAGTCACTCTGGTAGAAGTACCCGAAGCTCGAGGACTTCACTGCCGTCTCCCTTTCTCTGGCACGGGCCCGCCCCTGGAGGAGCCCTGTCTTCACCTGGCCGTGACGGCACCGCTCAGGGGAGCTGGAGACAGGACCCCAATGAGGGCAGGTGGATGGGAGCCTGTTCAAAATGACCTACACACCCAATCTGCCGTAGACATGGTCCACAGATCGTGGACGTGCCTGTGCCCCCGAAGACATCCGTGTGGCCCCGGGCATCCGGCAGCCATCTTCTCCATGTTCTCCTGACCTGTGCTCTCGCTCTTTTCTCCGGAGCACTCGCCTGATGATTCGTGGGGGCATGAAACCCCAGCTGGCAGGAGCCAAATGATCTTCCCAACACAAGGGAAAAGAAGAGGTGGGGTCCCGCATCCATCCAATGTTTCTGTGCCTAAGAATGAGTTTCTAAGAAATCTCATCCTCCTTTAGCTCCCTTAACACCCCCCCCACCCCGGCGCCCGCCAGCCCGGGCCATAGTATAGTTACTTTCCCAGATTTCCTCCCTCTCCTCAGCAGAACCGAAGAGATTGTAGGTGTTGCCACTTCTCTGAGTCTTTCTTTGCTTTCTTAGGAGGGCTGCCCCATGTCACGTAAAACTTGGAAGACATACATGCGTGAGCATCTCTCCTTGTGATTCTAACCCAGGGAAGAGCATTTAAAACTCGAAAGGAGGCAAACTAGGGTTCAGGCACCCAGAGTTGAGCTGGGTGGCCACTGGGAAGAGAGTTCCAGACCCCTTCCTGTTTGGGGGAGGGGGAAATCTCCCCCTCTGCCCCTCTTGAGTCCTCGTGGCTGGACTCATCCTAACATGGACTCAAGGCGGATAGAGGAAGCGGGAGCGGGAACACGTGTTCGTTTGTTGTTGTTGTTGTTGTTTTACCTTCTAGCCGTGAGAAGTGGCTGAGGCGGGCAGCTTTTCGACTGTGTAGACCAAGGGACAGTACATGTGTGAGACAGGGATCAGACCGAGAGACTTAGCTTTCGGGTGCGCCCTGAGGGAAGGAAGAATCTAAACAGAGTTTGGGCTTGGGGGGGGTCCCTGAAAGAAGTCACAGTGTCTGTCTCCCTAGGCTTCTCGGCCCCAATGAATTCCCTACTTTGGGGATCGGAGCGTCCTCCTAACTCCAGGTGCAGATGCAGGGAGTGCGCCTTTCACCCGAGAGAGAGATGGATGTCTCGCTTTCAGGGAGACACAAAGAAGAGCCCGAGGGTCCCTCTTGTGTTGGCCGCCTGCTTGAGGTCACCGTCACGCCAAATGATCACTGTGCCACGGAGGTGCATTTTGGCGTGGCCTATCCTGGGCTCCACAGCCACCTCCCTGAGAACGGGTATGGTCAGAACCGTAGGAAGCTCAAGGGCGCCGCCAGCCGGTTTCAAAAACGTATCTGTCAGCACCTGCTGGCTGCAACCGCGAGGTTTGCAAGTGCCCTCCGCATAATTCTCCCCCTCCCCCGCAACGACGTCATCACTTCCAATCCTGGCGAACAATGTATGGAACCTTTGCTGGGGTTTTCGTTTGTTTCTCTTTTGTGGGGTTTCTCTCTCTCTCTCTCTCTCTCTCTCTCTCTCTCTCTCTGTCTCTCTGTCTCTGTCTCTGTCTCTGTCTCTGTCTCTGTCTCTCTCTGTCTCTCTCTCTCTGTCACACGCGCTCTGATGTTCGGGGCCTAATGGGAGAAATGAAATCAAGCGAGGGGTTTTGCCCTCAGGTTGCCTTGGTCTCGGGTTGACTTGTGTGCGCTGAGAAAGACGGCCTTTACTGAAGGCCCTGCGCAGACTTTTTGACACCCCCGATCCATGGAATCCTGAAGCTGTGGAACCTAGAAATCTTTCGGTCTCCTTTTGATTTGGAAATCTTCTCCTTGACAGAAAGAAGCCCATTTAAAAGAGAAAAAGAAAAAGTGGAACTGCATGAGCAGATCGGTTTTTAGATCTCAGCCGGGCGGCTGCCCGGTTCTCTGGGGAGAACTGTCTTCATCTTGCAAATCTGTACACACAGCCCACAGTGGCCTGGGATGGAGGCCAGTGGACTGGATTGGGCAGAACCTGAGACCAGAGGAAAGAGAAAAAAAATAAGAAAAATGGTGGTGGTGGTTGGGGGGAGGGGGAAGAGGTCTGCTTTGAAAAATAGGAACTGCTGGCAGGGCTCCCTCACCCCCACCCCCCCACCCCAAAGTAGGACTGTGTATCCAGGCGTAGAAATGATACTGCGCCAAGAAGGCAAGCGCTGTTGAGACTGCTGTTCCTATGATGTTACAAACCGAAAGCGATGCTTTCTGGTCAAGGCTCTCCATGACAATCTGCTAAGCAAATCACACGTTGGCTGTTTTGGACGTTCTCTGCAGTTTTCATTGGGAGTGAGGAAGAGCCGTTTGTACATGTTTTGATACAATGTTTTGAATGCTGTGGGACCATGGTATGTTTCCGCCGTGGATGAACAAGGTTGCCTTTTCCAGCTTCCGCTTGCATGGTCATTTCCTGGTCCTGACGACCCCCCCCGCCCCAAGTGAGGGAGGCCTGTGTGTCTTTGTGTCCATTTAGAAGGGTTGGTGCTTGATGCCAGCATGATATCCAAATCTTGATTTTGGACTTACCAAACTACTGTTGGGAGTTTGTTTCTTGTCTTAATCTCCCTTAACTCTTGCAGTCACCTGAGTGTCCACTCTTGATTTCGCATCTCTCTCTGCCTCTGTCTCTGTCTCTCTCGCTCTTTCCTTTTGTTGATTTCTTCAAGGCAAGCCATCTTTTTCCTCCTCCTCCTCCTCCTCCTCCTCCTCCTCCTCCTCCTCCTCCTCCTCCTCCTCCCCCCCCCCTCCTCCTCCCCCACCACCCTCCTCTTCCTCTTGCTCCTTTCTCTGCCCCCCTCCCCCCTCCCTCCCTCCTCCCCCCGCCCTTTTAAAATGGAAGTCTAACAGACTGACAAGAGTATATTGGTTTTCAGGTGTATACCCTAGCGAGTGGCTATGTTTACACATGGCCCAGGGATCTCCGTGATAAGTCTCGTTACTGTCTGTCACCATTCGATGTCATGACAGTAGGATGGACTCTATTCCGCCTGCTGTACATGACATCCTGCGAGTGAGTTGTTTATTTCATAACTAGAAGTGGGCACCGCTTCCTCTCCCTCACCTATTGCACTCGTCTCCCTCTTCCCCCCTCCCTCCCTCCTCTGGCCACCCCCCATTTGTTCCTTTTAGGTGTCGAGGAACCTGTTTGCGGTTCCTTCTTTGTGTTCATGTGTGTGTATTGCTGTGTACGTTCTTCACAGACATGATAGTCTCGCGACCTGAGGTATCTTGTGTAGCGCAATACCCTCTGGGTCTCTCCATGTTTCCGCGGATGGCAAGACCTCATTCCCTGGTAGGGTTGAGTCATAAACGCGCGCGCGCCTGTGTGTGACTAGGTAGAGACGTATGCACACAGAGAGCGCTATCGGTATGTCCCTAACTATGGCTACATAGGGATAGGTGTGGATACACATACACGTGTATGTATGTGTCACCCTCACCCCCTCGGTGGGCACGTAGTGGAGTTGCTGGGTCACGTGGTAGTTGTTGGTGCAGTGCTTTCAGGGACTTCTGTGCTGTTTTCCGTAGTGTCATCTGTTGTCGGGGAGCCATTCTGTCAGGCGCCAGGTGATATCTCTGAGTCCTCCAGCATGACATGGTGGTGGTCTCTCTCAGCGTGAAAAATAGGTGTCCCGTCAGGAGCCACTTTCCTCTGCCGTTTGGAACTTGCTGTCGCGATTCCAGATCCTGGGCCTGGCCGTGTATGCTTGTGCAGAGAAATGCCAGCGCTTTCTATCATACCCTCCATTTAAAAAAAAAATGGTTCTGTATTTGATGGGCTGCGTTGGGTCTTTTTTTGCTGTGCGCGGGCTTTCTTTCCGTTGCGGTGAGTGGGGGCTCCCCTTCGTTGTGGTGCGCAGGCTCCTCATTGCCAGTGGCTTCTCTTGGTGCGGAGCACGGGCTCCAGGCACGGGGGCTTCAGGAGTTGCGGCACATGGGCTCAGTCGTTGTGCCTCACGGGCTTCGTTGCTCCGCGGCATGTGGGACCTTCCTGGAGCAGGGATCGAACCCGTGTCCCCTGCAGTGGCGGGCGGATTCTTAAGCAGTGCGCCAGCTAGGCAGCCCCAGTTGTTTCTTGTATTTCAGGGAAAGGTTTCCTTTGGCTTTTGGTTTTGTCCCCGCCCCCACCCCCCAAGAAAGGTACTGTTGGTTGCTTTGTTGACAGTGGAAAACTGTGTTGCGGTTGCTGTTGGAGTGGTGGGGGTCGTCGTCCTTGTTGCTTTGTTTCCTTTGTGGGCGTTGTTTTCTGTTGGTTTTTTCTGGCTTTGTTTCCTTGTGGATGAAAATGCCTGGTCTTGGTCTGCTCTGTTCAGGCCTCCTGCCCACTTTCCCCATCGGGTTGCTTGTTCTGGGGGGGCTGCGTTGCATGAGGCCTTGCCCTGTTTTGGACAGGAACCTCTTATGGGACATGCTTGAGGTTTTCAGATGCGTGTGTGTGTGTACGTGTACACGTGTGTGTGTCTGTACGTGTACACGTGTGCATACACGTACATGTGTGTGTGCCTTTACGTACTCCTTGAAGGGCCACAGCAGTCCCAGAGCTTGACTTTGACTTTTTGGTAGTTTGGCTTGGTTTGATTTTGGTGGGACGACAGGTCACTGTGAACCTTTACTGTAAATCTCTCTCTCACACGCACGCGCGCGCGCGCGCGCGCACACACACACACACACACACGCACGCACGCACGCACGCACACTCACCACGTTGCATTGTGTAGATGTCCTGGAACGCGGTTTCTTTAGTGGATGGCTGTTGACTCGCTGCTCCCCGCCCCCCTGCCCCCGCCCGCCGGTGACTGTGGTCAGTCCATTTTGAAATCCACGTTCTGACCTCAAGGGCATGTTCCCCACCCACGCACCCATGTGTTCTCTTTGGACTTTGTCGCGGTCTGTGCGGAAATAGATGTTTGTTTCCATTTGTGTGGGGCCAGAGTGTATGTTTACTTTCGTTTCTAGCTTCCGGGCTCTGCGTATCAGCTTTCCAAAGCCCTTCCCCGTGCCAGAAGGGATGAGTTCCTGCGTCGTTCTCTGAGCGCTTGCCTGGTTTCGTTTCGCTGGTCCCCGCCTTCCCTCCCTCCCTCCCTCCCTCCCTCCCTCCCTCCCTCCCTCTCACCCTCCGGGGAGCTGGGGATCTCGCTTGTGGCACTGTGGGCGTCTCCGTGGAATTCCCCGCGCCCCCCCCCCCCCCATGGCCTGGAATCGCGTCCCCTTCCAGGCAGCCTCCCGGCGGCATCTTGCCAGCTACCCCCGCCCCCGTGTGCTGCCGGGGATCGGGACGCGCCGTGTCGTGTCGTGTCGTGTCGGGCCGGGAGCTAGCTCCGAGGCGGACCCCTCGGGGCCGCGCGGGACGCCCGCCCCGCTCCGGGAGGAGCTCGGGCGTTTGGGCGGCCCGGCGCTCCGGCGTCCTCGGTGGCCGGCCGGCGACCGGGATCCGGCCCGGGGACGTTCGAGCCGGTTGTCGGGCGCCACCTGGCGGCCGCTTTTATATTGTCCCTTCCCTCCGGAGCTCCGGCGACCTTGTCGAGGGCTGTGACTCAGCCGCCGGGCCCGAAGCAGAGTTCCGGGAGGCGGGCGACGCTGGTGCTGGCAGCCCCGGTGGCGCCGAGGCGTAGGCGCCTCCTGCTGTCGCCTGAGATTGGGCCTGCAGATCTATGGGGCTGTGACTGCCGCCGCGCTCCCGAGCCGGGGCTGAGGGGCCGCCTGGCCGGGTCGACCAGCATGCGCCCGTGCCCCTCCGGCCGCGGGAACCCATGTCGGGTCGTGCCGCCGCGGTGGGAGAGGAGAGGGTCTGCCGCGCCCGGAGCGCCTGGGACTTGGTGGCCCGGCCTTCTCCTGGGCCGCCCTTGGGAGCGTTCGTTCCCCGACCCCCCCCACCTCCCTTTCCCGGTGCCCCCCGCGTCCCGCTCCGGAGGTGGGGACCGGCTCGGGCCGAGCGTTGAGGCCGGTGGAGGCCGCCACGGGCTCGGTGGTGGACGCGCGTGCGTCCCGGTCGTCAGATGCTTTCGGGCCGATGGTTTTCCGAGCCGGACTCCAGAGGTGAGGACCGGCCTGGGCCGCCAGCGGTGACCCGGAGAGGCTGGCCCGGGCCTGGGTGCGTTGCCCCGTGGGCTCCGGGCGTCTCCCTGGAGAAATGGGTTCAAGTCCCGATGGGTCCGGAGACGTGGACGGACCGGCCCCTGCTCGCGCAGGTGGCCGGCGAGGGTGCACCCGGCCTGTCAGCGTGCCCGCGTGGGTCCCGGTCGTCGGACGCGACTTTGTCTCCCCCCTCCGCTCTCCACCCCGAGTCCGGGCCGGGAGGTGGGGACTGGCGCGAGCCATACTGGGTGGCCCGGGGAGGGGCTCCCGGGCCCGGGCGTGGTCCCTCATGGGGCCCGCTCATCGGAGGCGGCTCGGAGGGGTGCTGTGTTTCTTTCTTGGAACCAAGTCCTGGCCCGGAGACTCGGATGGACCGGTGCCTGCCCGCGTGGGGGGACCGGGGAGGGCGTCCCCAGCCCGCTCCCTCTCCCCCGTGTCCCCGGCCCACTCTGCCACCCCTCCATCCCCGGGTCGACCAGGTGGCCCCGGGCGCTCCGGGGCAAGTGTGGATGGGGAAGTGTTGGGGGCAGGTGGCCGGACCGAGGTTCCGGGGGCCCCCGTGAACCTCGTGGGTGGGCCCCGCTGTCGGGCGCGATGATTTCTTCCGCCGGAAATGGGGCCTTTTTGCCACCAGATAGGTGCTGACACGGTGTTCTTCTGCGTCTGTCGCCGATAGACGCTGGGGCTCCGGACGCGGGCAGGACTCCGGGCTGGGGGCGGCTGTCTGACGCCCGGCTCGGTCCTTGCCGCTTGAGCTGCCCGCTTGGGCCTGCGCGCCGGCTCTTGCGTGCGCGTCCGGCTGCCCCGACCCGCGGTGCCGCCTCCGGCCTCTGGCTGAGCCCGAGGGCGGCGGGGCCAGGTGGCGTCGGGTGCTCGACCCTGTGCGCTGCCCCCGCTGCAGGCACCCGGTGGTGAGTGGCCGGCACGACCCCACCCCACAGGCTCTGTGCCCCGTGTCAGGCGTTCTCGTTCTGGGGTGGCTGGCTGCTCTTTGCCCGAGACGAAGGGGCGCCGGCGAGGCGGAAGCGGGCCTCCGTGTGATGGGTCTTCGCCGTGCCTCCCCTGCGGGCCTCCCCCGCCGTGGCTTTAGGCTGGGTGGGTCAACCGATTGATGTGGTGGTGCCACGCTCCGCTGGGCTGGGCCTAAGCCGTGCCAGAAGAGGGACGGACGTTCCTGGGGGACGGGACCGCTCTTCTCGTTCTGTCCGCGGGCTCCTCGCCTCTCTTCCGCCCCGCCTGCCAGGGTGTGCGGAAGGCAGGGGTGCGGCCTCCGGCCCCGAACCCGCGGTCTCCCGCCCCCGCCTCCCAGCGTGGGCGCGGGGACCGGGGTCCTCGGACGCAGCAGACGCTCTCGCTGTGCCTCTTTGGCGTACGCCTCGCGAGCGGCCCTCCCCGCGGCGGGGAGGGCCGCCCCGCCGCCACGC
>NC_080200.1:34370282-34390282 GCF_030028045.1 Hippopotamus amphibius kiboko | reverse complement strand
CGGCCGCCGAGCGACAGCACGCGCGGACTCGGGCTGCGCAGCCCCGGGCTGCCGGTGGACCCGCGGCCGCCGCTTGACCCGTGTATGCTTGCTGTTCATCTCCTGGAGATTCCTGCACCAAGCTGATTGAATGAGGAACATGGAAGCACTGTATATAGGCTTTGCATTTTTCTCTTCGTTTCCTGTACTTTGCCTTCGTTTCCTTTGCGTGTGCTCTATTTTATTGTACATGTTATATTGCTTGTTATTTTTTTATTCATTTAAGGTAGGACCGCTTTTATGCGTTTCTACACCTCCCCGCCCCCCCCCCCCCGCCCCGCGTCTCCCTCCTCTGGTGCCCGCCCCAAATGAGGTCGCATCATCTTTCATAGTGTACATCCTGGGCCAGCATAAGCTTTCCAAGAATAAAATGCCCCCCCGCCTTTCCTTCCCAAGGACACCACGAACACCTCCTGTCCTGTGCAGTGCTTTTTCACCCACCGCCAGCAGAGGGCCCTCTCTGACAGACCCAGGAACTCCCCTGCTCCGAGTCATCCAGGAGAGGCTGTTCCGTTCTGTGTGAAACGGGTGGGGTGGGCTGATGAGACATCATTGCTTAGAAGGCCATCGGGTTCACCGGTTCGGTGGCAAGAGAGAACATCCTCATCCTCCTTGAGGTTGACTCGGAAGGTCTTCGGGCCCGCAGGACACCGCCCCCAAATGGGCCTCCGTGGCATAGGGAGATTTTGCCATGCGAGGTGACAACAGGAGGGGAACACGGACCCTCCTTTCCTTCTCCCGTCTGAAAGCAGGAAGAAAATCTCTCACGGGAACAGGGTGGTGGAGGGGGCGGCCGGGAGGTGTAGAGATGAGGACTGACTGCTTTCCTGTCTTAAGAAATCACGAATCATCCAAGTGGGACCGCTCATAACACACAGAGGACAGAAGTGTGGACGAGATGAGGAGAATGTGTAAGGGAACGTCTTCCACAAGAACTCTTTTCCATAGGCCGACTTCAAGACTTTCCAACATCTCTAGGTTTAGGGGTGGACTGAGTGCCATGAAAGAATGGACATTCAGCAGCCTGTCTACATCATCTCCAAAGAAGGGAAAATGCTGAAACGTCCCTAGCTCCACAAGCCTAAGGGTCTCCCTGCTCCGGAGAGTTGGAGCATATGCGTGCTTCCATGCCTACACAGATCTTGCGCTTTAGGGAAACCACAAACTAGGCAGGAGCCTGGACTTCTACAAGGCAGTCCATGTTCACACGGGTCACTGTGGTTGGCTTCCTTACTTTCATTGGATTGGATTGGGGTGGGGTGGGGTGGGGTGGGGTGGGGTGGGGTGGGGGGCGGGGGGGGGCGGTGACAAATGTCCAAGGATGAGGCATCCTAAAGAAGGAACGTGTGTGGTCCAAGCTACCCGAGGTCGCCATCCTCATTGTAGGAAGAGGACCTCTTTGGGGAGTGTGGGGAGGGGGGAGGCAAGGTAGAAGGTATGCAGATAAGGTTTGGGGGAGGGAAAAAAAGACATTTCGGTCCTAAAGCTAGTCATTTCGAAATGGGAAACAAAGGACACAAGGGAAAAGCTAAAACTGGGCACAGGCGATTGGAAAAGGTTTCTGAGGAGAAGAATCTTCGGAAAGGAATGGGAACCGTGGTCAGGACTGCTTAAGATGAGGATGGATTCAAGGACACACATGAGTGTTCGTATCAACAGGAAACCAGTGCAAAACTAGAATTCAGTTTTCTGTCTCTCGGTGAAAAAGGCCAACTTTGGGCTCGGGCTTGGGTGTTTCTTCTATTGCTCTGCTCTCTCCGTCATGAGAGAGAAAGCTTTCCTTCCTTTTTCCGGAAGGAAGGAAGGAAGGAAGGAAGGAAGGAAGGAAGGCAGGCAGGCAGGCAGGCAGGCTTATGTCTTCTAAAAATCATCACTTCTTTTCTAGGTTACCTTTATCAGGTCTTGGGGGACTCACGTGGACTTAGTCCTCTTGATATTCAAAGAGCCAGGGTTGGCTCACAAGGAAAGAGGCTTCTCTCTTTGCCTAGCAAGTCTTTCCCTGGGATGTGGGTGACGTGGCTAAGGAGGCACTGTTCCCCAGTGACCTATCTAACTGTTTTACACTCGTTGGGGTATTTTGGACACATTTGCCCCCAAACCGAATGACACATGAAGTCTTTTGCACTTAGAATGCATGTTGAGAGAGGATCCAAGAGGAGAGGGCCTAGCTCAAGAATGTGTTCTCTCTCCTTCGAAAGCAGAGCCATGAAACGGAGTAGGCTTCCTGGAGAGGTTTCCTGACATGGGAAGCGTTGTCGAAGAGGAAGGAACGTGAAGCCTTCTTTGGCTTGTGTCTATACACGGGTGTGTTCCAGCTGCTCTGGAAATGATGGGATCCTTCTTCTCTGCCCTGGCATACAGGGTTTTCGGTCGTCCAAATGGAGGCTCACACGACAGGGACTGAGCCCAGTATCAAGGAGATATTCCACCCGAGTTTCATGCCGAGGCGGCAACAACAGCCTCTTGAAAGATGATGGGGGGTGGGGGGGGGCCACACGTGGATCAATTCCATTCTGTCCATTCAACAGAGGGTCGGGGCTACAGCAGACCCCAGAGAGGGACAGCAGACCCCAGAGAGGGGCAGCAGCCCGGCCGGCCACTGGGTCTCCATGTCTCAGGCTTCCTGGGGAACCTCACCCCCCCCCCCCAGGTCCCCGCCGCCCCCCGCATTCCGCCACCCACCTTGGTGCATTTCGAATGGCTCCAATTGTAAATAGATGCTGGTGGGAAGATTTCTACAGGTTACCTGCAATGGCTGACCTGTCATGCTTGTCACCCTGGGGGAAAACAATTCTCTTTGTCCCCAGAGGCGTCAGACCTCCTCTCTCAGGAACCCCTGAGCCCCGGCCACTGGACTTCACTCCACTGGCACGTAGTAAGGGTCATCCAAACGTTCCTGTGACGGTGAGTATGGTTTCCATGTGGGTTGAAGCCTTCCCTTGCTGCAAGCCTTCTGTCCTCACCATGGCATAGAGACGGTTAAAAAAAAATTGTGTTTGCCACTTTGGGTATACCTTCCACAGCCTGCAGTGATCAAGGCACCCACTTCGCTGGGCAAGTCCTATGAGCCTTCACAAAAGCTCTTGCAAACTTCTTGGGACCATCACTTTTCCAGTCACGCTCAATCATCAGGCAAGATTGACAGGGCCGATGGGAAAACTGGACTCCGAGAAGAACGAGTGACCTACGTGGGGCTGAATGAACTGAGGACTAGGATGATAGTGTGTGTATGACTACTTGTCTACAATAGGACTGATTGGGGAAGCCGCTGGGGGCGGGGGGGGGGGGGCAGGGTGCGGATACCTTAGGAGCTTGGGATGAACATATACACATTCCTATACGTAAAGTGGATAATCAACAAGCTCTTACGACTTGGCACAGGAAACTATACTCAATACTTTGTAATAACGTGTAAGAGAAAAAAAATCTGAAACAGAATCTATATCTATCTATCTATCTACCTATCTTTCTATCTAAATCACTGTGCTGTACACCTGAAACTGCACGACATTATAAATGCTTCCATTATTTCAAACAGAAAAGAATCTCCTAACCTGAGTGAGAGAGAGAGAGAGAGAACAGGACGGATTGTGAAATCTTTTCTTTTCCAGCTACAAGGGAAAATGAAAACAAACAAAACCCAATTTATTTTAAAAGTTGGACATCCATTTGGTGACTTGTACCCTTGTCAGCAAAATGGAATCACTTCTCTTTTTCTCCCTACCTGCTCCGTCCAGAATTCAGAAACTCTCCGTGAGGCTCCTTATTTCTTTGGCAAGAGAGTCACTTGCACGCGTTCCTTAGAGGCCCACGTTACGTTTCCATAAAACGGGAATACACACTTGTGGATATGAGATTCTGGTGCTATTCATTTTCCTTAGGGTGTTGCTTTTCACCTGAAAACCGGACTGGATCCTGAAGTCTTTCAAGTTGCCCCCAATATCTGGCTACAACTCTCTCCATGAATGTTTCCCACTTTCGCCCACCCTTTTGACTTGGCATCACTGACAACGAAAACGGCCCTTTGCCTGAAGCCCTACAGACCGAAGCTGGAGGACTTGGTGAAAACTTTAGAGACATGGCCACCACAGCTCCTGTGGAAACCATCCTGGTGCCTGTTTCTGTGAGAGCCAGTCTGAAAGTCGAACCAAACACCCGACATCATCACAGCCATTTCAAACTGCTAAAGTTGCTTCCACCCTAACATCTACAAATCTTCTTCACTGACACCGCCCCCCACACGCTCCCCCCCCCCCCCGCACTGGTTTATAATCGGCTCCAGTGATGGACCTTTGTCTTCCTTTGGTTTCCATACAAGTGCCTCTTAGGAAATAACCTGATTGCTTGCACCACAGGCCTAGTTTTTGGGAGCCCATCAACATCACTGCCTCCTGAGAGGAGATATGATAACTGTTTCACAGAACCGACCTGTTCTCAGAACTCAGAAACAGTTTCCATGAAATGGAGGCCTCTACTAACCTATTTTCTCCCTTTCCCTCCCTCCCCGCCTCCCTCCCTCCCTCCATCTCCCTCTCCCTCACACACACACACACACACACACACACACACACACACACACACACACACACACACAGTCACCAGGTCAGCTTTCAATATGTTCAGAGTAGGCCGCCCCAAAATGTGTCTCCTTGAATTCAAGTCGCTTAAGAACTGGACAGCACAAGACCGGACATTCTGGCCCTCCTTTCTGTCCTCCCACAGCAGAGCACGATCTCAAGTTAAGACGTTTGCTTCCACGCATGTCCGTGATTCTCAAATGGTTTAGTGGGGTTTCCTGGGTTAGGAAAAAGAGGGGACTCCTATTTGCCTGAGACAAGGAGAAGTTCTCACACAACCTTCACCCATCCCTCCCTCCCTCCCTCCCTCCCTCCCTCCCTCCCTGCAGTTTGGAGGGGGCAGCCTAAGGGTGGGGAAATTGGGGAAGGAAAAAAAAAAGCCGTTCGATAAAGGGGAGCTCGAGGCAAAGTCAAAGGCTCCCGATCTGACCGGAGAGCATTCTGCATTTGAATGAAGCGATTGAACAAGGCCCTGCGGAATGAAGCGTCCGGACTTCCCCTCCCCCTCTCCCGGCAACTATCAGCCCTGGCGACTTGGGAAGGAGCGAGCGGTGGAGAAGCGGGCGGGGGCGGGGGCGGGGGCGGGGGCGGGGGCGGGACCAACAGACAATAGCCGCTGCCTGCCTGCCTGCCTGCCGGGCTGAGGCCTGAGGGCTGCGGGCCACGCTGGTTTCTGCAACTCAATCCCTTCCAGGAAGCACCTGTGATGACTGCTTGGCAGGGAATGGTCAAAGCTGAACTCTCTTGGCCTATTTCTGAAAAAGGCCTGAGTCTCAGCTACGACAGATTTTCTGGATTTCTTGGCCCATGCGCAGACCCGCACCCTCCCATCCTGTCAGATCCTTTGTACCCACACCTCCCCTGGGAGAGTTCGTTGGCCTCGTCTGGAACATGAACAAGCAAAACCAAACATAGTGTGACATGATGTATTGGTCTTTATTGAAAAGAAACGTGCTCCTCTCGCACACCTGAGGGCAGGAAGCAAAGGCACGTTCTCAGCAGGACGGGGGACAGGGAACCCGAACCCAGGCCGGTCAGCAGTGGCCCCCTGCCCCCCACCGCCCCGCCCTCCCCATCCCCGTCTCTCCCAGGCCCACGTGGGGCCTCCCTTCCCTGCCTCTCTCTGTGCCCCTCGTCTCCAGCTCCCCCAGCCCAGCTTCCGCACCCCCCCCCCCCCGGCCCCGGGAAGGGGAGGCATGTCTGTCCCAGCTCCAGTTCTGATATTTCACTTGTGAAACTTCCCTAGGCCCAGGTGCCAGCTTGCCGTCCTGCTGCTTCATGTCCGTCTCTATCAGCCATGCCCAAAGGGCACGGGAAATTATGGACAGCAAATAGCACACCTAGACGGTGTGTGCGTGGGGGGGGGGGTGTCCCTTCTCCAGGAAGCAGTGAGGGAACAAAAGGAGGCCTGGGGGAAGGAGTCCTGGGTGCCTATCATCGCGCCCCCGCCCCCCCACCGCCCCGCAGAGCACCATTCATTTCCATCTCCGCATCTGAAGGACACATAGTCCTGGTTGAAGCAACTTGATGAGGATTCCCCTCCTAACGACGTGACAGAACCTATGAAGAACTGCACTCCTTGAATCCATAAATGCTAACGGGATCCAAGGAGTTTTCCATCAATGGCAGAAAAAGAAATGGTCCTGAACATAATAACTGCCAAGTATTCCTCTAGACGGAGGCATCATTCACTTTTTCTTAACTTTTTTTCTTTTCATGTTTTACAATAAACTGTATATATTTAGAGTGTACAATTTGGTACCCCAATCTTCCAATTCATTCCCCCCCAACCCTCCCCGCTTTCCCCACTTGGTGTCCATATGTTTGTGCTCTACATCTGTGTCTCTCTTTCTGCCTTGCACACCAGTTGATGTGTACCATTTTTCTGCAGTCCACATATATGTGTGAATATACAATATTTGTTTTTCTCTTTCTGACTCACTCTCATTCACTTGTTAACAACAGTAACGATGACGACGACCACGACGACGACGACAAGGACAAGGATAAGGACCGGAAAAACAACAACAGAGAGAGCACTGGGCGAGTTTTCCACTTCTTAAAGGAAGGAGGCCGTGTTCCCAGGCAGGTTGGCTCAGCTGCACAGTTCCCTCCGGTGACTATTCCTGGGGGCACCGTCGAGGTGATGCACGAAACACACAGGAGGAGGCCTTCTTGAATGTCCTGCCCAGGAAATGGGGACATGATTCCAGCAGTGGCGATGGCTGCCCTTCTCTTTAGGGTGACACACGGGCCTGATGGCACCGGGCAAACCCTCCCCTCCCTCCCTCCCTCCCTCCCTCCCTCCCACCTACCTTCCTTCCTTCCTTCCTTCCTTCCTTCCTTCCTTCCTTCCTTCCTTCCTTCTTGAGGCTCTTGGCCTCCCCACTGAAAGGAAGAGCCCAGGGCCCAGCAGCAAAGACCTTCTGCTGATCCTTGCCAGGGGGCTCTCATTTTACACACTTGAATAGGATCAGTAGACACCGTCATCTCATGAGAAGCAGAAAATATCATCTAAAAGCCTACTTTCCTGGTGTCTCAGCGTCCAGGGCTCCTCCTTCTCAGGGATCTTGTGCTCTGTAGGGATAATTCACATGCTGGGGGAGTAGGTTCCCAATAGCATCTTATGAAATGGATTACAGGATGTCTTCCTTTGAAAAAGATAAAGATTATTTGGGAAAGTTATTCATATGAAGCACATGGATGATATCCTCTCTGATCTATATATTAGAGTTGACCGTTGAACAACCAACATGGGGGATTAGGGGGGCCGACCCCACACACACCATTGAGAACCCATGCATAACTTCACAGTCCAAGCTCTGTATCGGGGCTTCCACCTCTGGGTACTCAGCAACCAGAGATCCTGCAGTGCCATAGTGCACAGCTATGGAAAACATCCCCTTATGAGTCACACACACACACACACACACACACACACACACACACACACACACGCGCGCACGTGCTCGAGCGCAGACATCTCAACTTTGTTACCCAAACGTTAGTGGTGTTCGAATAATCTTAGAAGTGATGACTGCTGTCTGATGAAATCAATGGATCCATCAATCAATCTATGACACTACACTTTGTATTTCCTAGTCTCAAAATTATTTGGAATTTGGCTCCTTAGAAGTTTAGCTTGGTCCTTCAAGGACAGTGTCAGTTGGAGAGAAAATAACATTTCTTCAAATCATGGAAGTGAAATAGTCCTGGACGCTTATGTGAAACATTAACATAATTTTTCTTCTTTATTTTATAAGATAACTGGAATTAGGAAGAAAATCTCCTCGTGAAAAACCAGGTGCTACCTTTCCTTGACTGATGATCGAAGAGGAGAAAGCATTTTCTGGGCCCATGCAACTTGAGAGAAGTTCTAACTTTTCTGGAAAAGAAAGATTCCCACCCTCCCCTTGCTCGGCCATGCTAGAAACCTTCCCCTGCCCCAAACTCTGACGTGTCCCCTTGTTTGGCCTCACTGTGTGTCGTCCGTGGGCACGGGAACACACTTGCGTTCCGTAACAGGAGAGCCTATGGAGAAAAGATCTCTGCCCACTTTCATGGGATCTGCATTGCTGGCTAGGTAAACCTAAGACATCAAAAGAAGTGCCTTGGAACACATGCTCCTTCCACACTGGTCACCTCATAGGATTCCTAAATGACTCTGGTTCAGCACTCACTCGACTTGGCTGTGTTTCTGTGCTTCCTGACCTAAAGGATCTATCTGGATATGCCACCCGATAGAAGCTGAAATAAATTCACTTTGGACGTGTGTGAATGCCGTTCATACAGAGAGTGGGGACTGCAGGGAGCTCTTGTGGATAAAGAAAAATGGGGGAACACATGTAGGCGACAGCACATAAAGTATAGAAAGATACGCGAAGGTTTCCTTCGTTCGCGGGTTGGGAAGGGGGAACGACAGAACATTCCCTGCTTCTACTCTACGCACGCAGGCAGGCAGGCAGGCAGGCAGGCAGGCAGGCAGGCACCGGAGTGGGGTGGGGTGGGGGGAGCTGGCTCCTTACCCCACCCACCAGGGACGCGTGCGCGTTTAAAGAGACCAGGAGGAACGTGGTGGCGGTGGCGATGAGGAAGGAGGACCACGTTCAAGGTGTGGATTTGCGGTGAGGGCTACGTGAGGTGACTAAGAACTCGGTGCAGTGAGCGGCCCATACAAGGACAGAAGCGATGGTCCCCTAATGCTTGCAGGGCCTGGCCAGGAGCATGAACGGGCGCCCGTGTCCCCAGGTTGGCATCATGACACTAGTTCATCCCTGTGAAACAGGATGTGTTTTCTGTGTTCTCCTGTCTTGACAAACACACGTCTTTACCTGTGTCTCCGTACAACGACGGTCTCTGCGTGACAGTCGGCAGAACATCCCCAGGGACAATTATCACAGAGACCTGAGGTTCTGCTTGGCTGGCAATGCTTGTGTGAATACTGCAGTGAGATACAGACAGACAGACAGACAGACAGACAGACAGACAGACACACACACACACACACACACACACACACACACCCCTACGTATAATTATGTGTATTTAATACGATATCTGTATTGATTTTCTGTCTCAGATGACGAATGATGCTGTCAGCCTCATGATTTTCACACAGGGTTTCTGTGTGTGTCCTACTGTCGGGACAACATAGCCGGTCTGTGTCATGGAAGCAGAGACACCGTGGGAGTCACAGGAATGAAGACCTCGTTCTAGGAACTGGACCTTCCAGAGGCCTGGGAGCAGCTGGGCAGGGCAGGGCTGGGCTGGGCTGCGGAGGAGGGGAGGGGAGGGAAGGCTGTGGCTCTCAGTCCTCTGAGTGCCCGGTGGCAGTGGCGGAGGTGGCAGTGCCGATGGAGCTGTCAGCGCCCACAGGGAAAGGTAGCCACCGATGTGCGGGGCCACAGGGGAGACATGGAGAGACTCGGGGGAAGGCACAGCTGTCCCTCGGTGGATCTGCGGCCAGGCAGCCAGGAGTGGCCTGGGCCACTGTCGTCCAGGGGGCACCAGCTGGGAACACTAGCCAGACGCAGGGCGGCGGGGGTGGGTGGGTGTGTGTGTGTGTGTGTGTGTATGTGTGGATGGACAGCCTTCCACCCTGCACCTCTGTGCCCACCTGTCACCGTGTGGGATGGCGACAGCCTGCAGAGAGCCTTGGCTGTGGCTTCACTTCCAATGCCTACATCCCATCCAGCGTTCTCTTCGCACCAGCCCTACCCTGGGGTCGCACGGGGAGGGGGAGACTCAGAAAGGCGGTTCCCAGGCTGCCCCCGCATGGAAGTCACATGAGCCTCCGGACATGGCCGTGCCACGTCAAACACGCGTCTGGAGGTAGGTCAGACTTTACATTGTGTTACGGTTTGTTTTCTTGGGAGAAGTTGTGTCTCTTAGGCCAGGAGCAACTGGAATTGTCGGTCAAAGTCCTCAGGCAGCCCTTTGACTTGGAGGCCGAGCACAAGTTTGACACGGTATGTTTCCGGTGACATGGAATTGCAGATGGCCCACGAAGCATGCTCTCGGCAATACTGCCAAGCCTGTGGTCTCACAGGGGACGGTCTCCTCGACCGAGATGTCACCATCTCGGGAGTCCGCACCTGGAGCGACACGGTGACCTCAGGACGGGCGCCCTGTCTGTGCGCCCCATCCGGATGCGCGTGGACGGGAATGGAGCAGCTCTGGGAACGGTGGACGATGCCAGCTCTTGTTCTTCTGCTCTGCTGCCTGCCGTGCACGGCTGTGGAGAGGGACGCGCCGCTGTGGAGAGGGATGAGCCGAGTCCAGTGTCTCTGAACCCACCCCAGGCAAAGAGGAGCAGGACAGTGGGTGTGGGCCCTCCCTCGTGTGTGGCCAGGATCCTGTGCGGGGGGAGAGTCCCTGGCCCTCCCGCTGAGAGGAAGGTGCGAGAGGTGGATCGGCGGCGGCGTCTTTCCTCGGGGCCCCAGAGCTTCTGCGGCTCCGATCTCCCCTCTTCACAGTTCTAGTTGGCGCCCGCCCCAGCACAAACCTACCTGAGAGCTTCCCTGGTATCCGGAAGCGATGGCTTTGTGTTTTGAGGACGCAAGGGGAGAAAGAGCTGAGCAAAGCTTTTCCCTGGAACCTGAGTGTCTATGGGTGTGTCTGGCCCATCACCAGCGAGCGTGCTGAGTGCCACTTCCTGAGGGCAGGTGCTCTTTAAGGAAAGTATGGCTTCGTATCTTTGTGACACGCAGGCCCTTCTAGAATGTGGAGCGAGTTTCTCAAGAATCCCAGCAGAATCCCAGGTGCTGTGGAGGCTAGGGCCTCAAAGGTCCGGCTCCATCCCCTCTCTCCATCCTGGCCTGGCCTGGCCTGGCTGGGCCCCTAAGGACCCTGCTGGCCTCTAGAGTGGCCCCTGCTTCTCGGTTGGTTTCCACGCTGCTGCTCACAGAGCCATCTTCTCCAAAGGCAGCCGACCGCCGTATTCCTTCCGTGGAGGCCTGGCACGGCTCTCCTCGGCTTGGATGATAGCATGAGAGGACTGACAAGCTGGGTCCTTCCTCCAGGGCTGACCTTTTACAAACTCCGCCTTGAAGAGGGGTAAAGTCAGCATGTCATTCTCACGTGTAAGATGGGACCCGAGGGGCCCGTTCCTAGCTCTACCACTTGGGAGAGTGGGGGACTCTTCCGTCAAGGAAACGGAGAGCTCATACTTGATGGTGCGGTTGTCAGAAGCCTTTTTCTAAGCCTCCCCTGGCCCCACCGTGTCAGAAAGACGTGTCCCTCCACCTGCCGGGGACTTGATGAAGGAGAGTCACTCTGGTAGAAGTACCCGAAGCTCGAGGACTTCACTGCCGTCTCCCTTTCTCTGGCACGGGCCCGCCCCTGGAGGAGCCCTGTCTTCACCTGGCCGTGACGGCACCGCTCAGGGGAGCTGGAGACAGGACCCCAATGAGGGCAGGTGGATGGGAGCCTGTTCAAAATGACCTACACACCCAATCTGCCGTAGACATGGTCCACAGATCGTGGACGTGCCTGTGCCCCCGAAGACATCCGTGTGGCCCCGGGCATCCGGCAGCCATCTTCTCCATGTTCTCCTGACCTGTGCTCTCGCTCTTTTCTCCGGAGCACTCGCCTGATGATTCGTGGGGGCATGAAACCCCAGCTGGCAGGAGCCAAATGATCTTCCCAACACAAGGGAAAAGAAGAGGTGGGGTCCCGCATCCATCCAATGTTTCTGTGCCTAAGAATGAGTTTCTAAGAAATCTCATCCTCCTTTAGCTCCCTTAACACCCCCCCCACCCCGGCGCCCGCCAGCCCGGGCCATAGTATAGTTACTTTCCCAGATTTCCTCCCTCTCCTCAGCAGAACCGAAGAGATTGTAGGTGTTGCCACTTCTCTGAGTCTTTCTTTGCTTTCTTAGGAGGGCTGCCCCATGTCACGTAAAACTTGGAAGACATACATGCGTGAGCATCTCTCCTTGTGATTCTAACCCAGGGAAGAGCATTTAAAACTCGAAAGGAGGCAAACTAGGGTTCAGGCACCCAGAGTTGAGCTGGGTGGCCACTGGGAAGAGAGTTCCAGACCCCTTCCTGTTTGGGGGAGGGGGAAATCTCCCCCTCTGCCCCTCTTGAGTCCTCGTGGCTGGACTCATCCTAACATGGACTCAAGGCGGATAGAGGAAGCGGGAGCGGGAACACGTGTTCGTTTGTTGTTGTTGTTGTTGTTTTACCTTCTAGCCGTGAGAAGTGGCTGAGGCGGGCAGCTTTTCGACTGTGTAGACCAAGGGACAGTACATGTGTGAGACAGGGATCAGACCGAGAGACTTAGCTTTCGGGTGCGCCCTGAGGGAAGGAAGAATCTAAACAGAGTTTGGGCTTGGGGGGGGTCCCTGAAAGAAGTCACAGTGTCTGTCTCCCTAGGCTTCTCGGCCCCAATGAATTCCCTACTTTGGGGATCGGAGCGTCCTCCTAACTCCAGGTGCAGATGCAGGGAGTGCGCCTTTCACCCGCGAGAGAGATGGATGTCTCGCTTTCAGGGAGACACAAAGAAGAGCCCGAGGGTCCCTCTTGTGTTGGCCGCCTGCTTGAGGTCACCGTCACGCCAAATGATCACTGTGCCACGGAGGTGCATTTTGGCGTGGCCTATCCTGGGCTCCACAGCCACCTCCCTGAAAACGGGTATGGTCAGAACCGTAGGAAGCTCAAGGGCGCCGCCAGCCGGTTTCAAAAACGTATCTGTCAGCACCTGCTGGCTGCAACCGCGAGGTTTGCAAGTGCCCTCCGCATAATTCTCCCCCTCCCCCGCAACGACGTCATCACTTCCAATCCTGGCGAACAATGTATGGAACCTTTGCTGGGGTTTTCGTTTGTTTCTCTTTTGTGGGGTTTCTCTCTCTCTCTCTCTCTCTCTCTCTCTCTCTCTCTCTGTCTCTCTGTCTCTGTCTCTGTCTCTGTCTCTGTCTCTGTCTCTGTCTCTGTCTCTCTCTGTCTCTCTCTCTCTGTCACACGCGCTCTGATGTTCGGGGCCTAATGGGAGAAATGAAATCAAGCGAGGGGTTTTGCCCTCAGGTTGCCTTGGTCTCGGGTTGACTTGTGTGCGCTGAGAAAGACGGCCTTTACTGAAGGCCCTGCGCAGACTTTTTGACACCCCCGATCCATGGAATCCTGAAGCTGTGGAACCTAGAAATCTTTCGGTCTCCTTTTGATTTGGAAATCTTCTCCTTGACAGAAAGAAGCCCATTTAAAAGAGAAAAAGAAAAAGTGGAACTGCATGAGCAGATCGGTTTTTAGATCTCAGCCGGGCGGCTGCCCGGTTCTCTGGGGAGAACTGTCTTCATCTTGCAAATCTGTACACACAGCCCACAGTGGCCTGGGATGGAGGCCAGTGGACTGGATTGGGCAGAACCTGAGACCAGAGGAAAGAGAAAAAAAATAAGAAAAATGGTGGTGGTGGTTGGGGGGAGGGGGAAGAGGTCTGCTTTGAAAAATAGGAACTGCTGGCAGGGCTCCCTCACCCCCACCCCCCCACCCCAAAGTAGGACTGTGTATCCAGGCGTAGAAATGATACTGCGCCAAGAAGGCAAGCGCTGTTGAGACTGCTGTTCCTATGATGTTACAAACCGAAAGCGATGCTTTCTGGTCGAGGCTCTCCATGACAATCTGCTAAGCAAATCACACGTTGGCTGTTTTGGACGTTCTCTGCAGTTTTCATTGGGAGTGAGGAAGAGCCGTTTGTACATGTTTTGATACAATGTTTTGAATGCTGTGGGACCATGGTATGTTTCCGCCGTGGATGAACAAGGTTGCCTTTTCCAGCTTCCGCTTGCATGGTCATTTCCTGGTCCTGACGACCCCCCCGCCCCAAGTGAGGGAGGCCTGTGTGTCTTTGTGTCCATTTAGAAGGGTTGGTGCTTGATGCCAGCATGATATCCAAATCTTGATTTTGGACTTACCAAACTACTGTTGGGAGTTTGTTTCTTGTCTTAATCTCCCTTAACTCTTGCAGTCACCTGAGTGTCCACTCTTGATTTCGCGTCTCTCTCTGCCTCTGTCTCTGTCTCTCTCGCTCTTTCCTTTTGTTGATTTCTTCAAGGCAAGCCATCTTTTTCCTCCTCCTCCTCCTCCTCCTCCTCCTCCTCCTCCTCCTCCTCCTCCTCCTCCTCCTCCTCCTCCTCCTCCCCCCCTCCTCCTCCTCCCCCACCACCCTCCTCTTCCTCTTGCTCCTTTCTCTGCCCCCCTCCCCCCTCCCTCCCTCCTCCCCCCGCCCTTTTAAAATGGAAGTCTAACAGACTGACAAGAGTATATTGGTTTTCAGGTGTATACCCTAGCGAGTGGCTATGTTTACACATGGCCCAGGGATCTCCGTGATAAGTCTCGTTACTGTCTGTCACCATTCGATGTCATGACAGTAGGATGGACTCTATTCCGCCTGCTGTACATGACATCCTGCGAGTGAGTTGTTTATTTCATAACTAGAAGTGGGCACCGCTTCCTCTCCCTCACCTATTGCACTCGTCTCCCTCTTCCCCCCTCCCTCCCTCCTCTGGCCACCCCCCATTTGTTCCTTTTAGGTGTCGAGGAACCTGTTTGCGGTTCCTTCTTTGTGTTCATGTGTGTGTATTGCTGTGTACGTTCTTCACAGACATGATAGTCTCGCGACCTGAGGTATCTTGTGTAGCGCAATACCCTCTGGGTCTCTCCATGTTTCCGCGGATGGCAAGACCTCATTCCCTGGTAGGGTTGAGTCATAAACGCGCGCGCGCCTGTGTGTGACTAGGTAGAGACGTATGCACACAGAGAGCGCTATCGGTATGTCCCTAACTATGGCTACATAGGGATAGGTGTGGATACACATACACGTGTATGTATGTGTCACCCTCACCCCCTCGGTGGGCACGTAGTGGAGTTGCTGGGTCACGTGGTAGTTGTTGGTGCAGTGCTTTCAGGGACTTCTGTGCTGTTTTCCGTAGTGTCATCTGTTGTCGGGGAGCCATTCTGTCAGGCGCCAGGTGATATCTCTGAGTCCTCCAGCATGACATGGTGGTGGTCTCTCTCAGCGTGAAAAATAGGTGTCCCGTCAGGAGCCACTTTCCTCTGCCGTTTGGAACTTGCTGTCGCGATTCCAGATCCTGGGCCTGGCCGTGTATGCTTGTGCAGAGAAATGCCAGCGCTTTCTATCATACCCTCCATTTAAAAAAAAAATGGTTCTGTATTTGATGGGCTGCGTTGGGTCTTTTTTTGCTGTGCGCGGGCTTTCTTTCCGTTGCGGTGAGTGGGGGCTCCCCTTCGTTGTGGTGCGCAGGCTCCTCATTGCCAGTGGCTTCTCTTGGTGCGGAGCACGGGCTCCAGGCACGGGGGCTTCAGGAGTTGCGGCACATGGGCTCAGTCGTTGTGCCTCACGGGCTTCGTTGCTCCGCGGCATGTGGGACCTTCCTGGAGCAGGGATCGAACCCGTGTCCCCTGCAGTGGCGGGCGGATTCTTAAGCAGTGCGCCAGCTAGGCAGCCCCAGTTGTTTCTTGTATTTCAGGGAAAGGTTTCCTTTGGCTTTTGGTTTTGTCCCCGCCCCCACCCCCCAAGAAAGGTACTGTTGGTTGCTTTGTTGACAGTGGAAAACTGTGTTGCGGTTGCTGTTGGAGTGGTGGGGGTCGTCGTCCTTGTTGCTTTGTTTCCTTTGTGGGCGTTGTTTTCTGTTGGTTTTTTCTGGCTTTGTTTCCTTGTGGATGAAAATGCCTGGTCTTGGTCTGCTCTGTTCAGGCCTCCTGCCCACTTTCCCCATCGGGTTGCTTGTTCTGGGGGGGCTGCGTTGCATGAGGCCTTGCCCTGTTTTGGACAGGAACCTCTTATGGGACATGCTTGAGGTTTTCAGATGCGTGTGTGTGTGTACGTGTACACGTGTGTGTGTCTGTACGTGTACACGTGTGCATACACGTACATGTGTGTGTGCCTTTACGTACTCCTTGAAGGGCCACAGCAGTCCCAGAGCTTGACTTTGACTTTTTGGTAGTTTGGCTTGGTTTGATTTTGGTGGGACGACAGGTCACTGTGAACCTTTACTGTAAATCTCTCTCTCACACGCACGCGCGCGCGCGCGCGCGCACACACACACGCACGCACGCACGCACGCACGCACGCACACTCACCACGTTGCATTGTGTAGATGTCCTGGAACGCGGTTTCTTTAGTGGATGGCTGTTGACTCGCTGCTCCCCGCCCCCCTGCCCCCGCCCGCCGGTGACTGTGGTCAGTCCATTTTGAAATCCACGTTCTGACCTCAAGGGCATGTTCCCCACCCACGCACCCATGTGTTCTCTTTGGACTTTGTCGCGGTCTGTGCGGAAATAGATGTTTGTTTCCATTTGTGTGGGGCCAGAGTGTATGTTTACTTTCGTTTCTAGCTTCCGGGCTCTGCGTATCAGCTTTCCAAAGCCCTTCCCCGTGCCAGAAGGGATGAGTTCCTGCGTCGTTCTCTGAGCGCTTGCCTGGTTTCGTTTCGCTGGTCCCCGCCTTCCCTCCCTCCCTCCCTCCCTCCCTCCCTCCCTCCCTCTCACCCTCCGGGGAGCTGGGGATCTCGCTTGTGGCACTGTGGGCGTCTCCGTGGAATTCCCCGCGCCCCCCCCCCCCCATGGCCTGGAATCGCGTCCCCTTCCAGGCAGCCTCCCGGCGGCATCTTGCCAGCTACCCCCGCCCCCGTGTGCTGCCGGGGATCGGGACGCGCCGTGTCGTGTCGTGTCGTGTCGTGTCGGGCCGGGAGCTAGCTCCGAGGCGGACCCCTCGGGGCCGCGCGGGACGCCCGCCCCGCTCCGGGAGGAGCTCGGGCGTTTGGGCGGCCCGGCGCTCCGGCGTCCTCGGTGGCCGGCCGGCGACCGGGATCCGGCCCGGGGACGTTCGAGCCGGTTGTCGGGCGCCACCTGGCGGCCGCTTTTATATTGTCCCTTCCCTCCGGAGCTCCGGCGACCTTGTCGAGGGCTGTGACTCAGCCGCCGGGCCCGAAGCAGAGTTCCGGGAGGCGGGCGACGCTGGTGCTGGCAGCCCCGGTGGCGCCGAGGCGTAGGCGCCTCCTGCTGTCGCCTGAGATTGGGCCTGCAGATCTATGGGGCTGTGACTGCCGCCGCGCTCCCGAGCCGGGGCTGAGGGGCCGCCTGGCCGGGTCGACCAGCATGCGCCCGTGCCCCTCCGGCCGCGGGAACCCATGTCGGGTCGTGCCGCCGCGGTGGGAGAGGAGAGGGTCTGCCGCGCCCGGAGCGCCTGGGACTTGGTGGCCCGGCCTTCTCCTGGGCCGCCCTTGGGAGCGTTCGTTCCCCGACCCCCCCCACCTCCCTTTCCCGGTGCCCCCCGCGTCCCGCTCCGGAGGTGGGGACCGGCTCGGGCCGAGCGTTGAGGCCGGTGGAGGCCGCCACGGGCTCGGTGGTGGACGCGCGTGCGTCCCGGTCGTCAGATGCTTTCGGGCCGATGGTTTTCCGAGCCGGACTCCAGAGGTGAGGACCGGCCTGGGCCGCCAGCGGTGACCCAGAGAGGCTGGCCCGGGCCTGGGTGCGTTGCCCCGTGGGCTCCGGGCGTCTCCCTGGAGAAATGGGTTCAAGTCCCGATGGGTCCGGAGACGTGGACGGACCGGCCCCTGCTCGCGCAGGTGGCCGGCGAGGGTGCACCCGGCCTGTCAGCGTGCCCGCGTGGGTCCCGGTCGTCGGACGCGACTTTGTCTCCCCCCTCCGCTCTCCACCCCGAGTCCGGGCCGGGAGGTGGGGACTGGCGCGAGCCATACTGGGTGGCCCGGGGAGGGGCTCCCGGGCCCGGGCGTGGTCCCTCATGGGGCCCGCTCATCGGAGGCGGCTCGGAGGGGTGCTGTGTTTCTTTCTTGGAACCAAGTCCTGGCCCGGAGACTCGGATGGACCGGTGCCTGCCCGCGTGGGGGGACCGGGGAGGGCGTCCCCAGCCCGCTCCCTCTCCCCCGTGTCCCCGGCCCACTCTGCCACCCCTCCATCCCCGGGTCGACCAGGTGGCCCCGGGCGCTCCGGGGCAAGTGTGGATGGGGAAGTGTTGGGGGCAGGTGGCCGGACCGAGGTTCCGGGGGCCCCCGTGAACCTCGTGGGTGGGCCCCGCTGTCGGGCGCGATGATTTCTTCCGCCGGAAATGGGGCCTTTTTGCCACCAGATAGGTGCTGACACGGTGTTCTTCTGCGTCTGTCGCCGATAGACGCTGGGGCTCCGGACGCGGGCAGGACTCCGGGCTGGGGGCGGCTGTCTGACGCCCGGCTCGGTCCTTGCCGCTTGAGCTGCCCGCTTGGGCCTGCGCGCCGGCTCTTGCGTGCGCGTCCGGCTGCCCCGACCCGCGGTGCCGCCTCCGGCCTCTGGCTGAGCCCGAGGGCGGCGGGGCCAGGTGGCGTCGGGTGCTCGACCCTGTGCGCTGCCCCCGCTGCAGGCACCCGGTGGTGAGTGGCCGGCACGACCCCACCCCACAGGCTCTGTGCCCCGTGTCAGGCGTTCTCGTTCTGGGGTGGCTGGCTGCTCTTTGCCCGAGACGAAGGGGCGCCGGCGAGGCGGAAGCGGGCCTCCGTGTGATGGGTCTTCGCCGTGCCTCCCCTGCGGGCCTCCCCCGCCGTGGCTTTAGGCTGGGTGGGTCAACCGATTGATGTGGTGGTGCCACGCTCCGCTGGGCTGGGCCTAAGCCGTGCCAGACGAGGGACGGACGTTCCTGGGGGACGGGACCGCTCTTCTCGTTCTGTCCGCGGGCTCCTCGCCTCTCTTCCGCCCCGCCTGCCGGGGTGTGCGGAAGGCAGGGGTGCGGCCTCCGGCCCCGAACCCGCGGTCTCCCGCCCCCGCCTCCCAGCGTGGGCGGGGACCGGGGTCCTCGGACGCAGCAGACGCTCTCGCTGTGCCTCTTTGGCGTACGCCTCGCGAGCGGCCCTCCCCGCGGCGGGGAGGGCCGCCCCGCCGCCACGCTGCGCGCCCCCCGTCGGTGTGCGAGCGTGCCGCGCCTGGCCCTCCGTGGTGCTCCTGGAGCGCTCCAGGTCGTCCCTCAGGTGCCCGAGGCCGAGCGGTGGTGTTGTTCCCCTTTCCCAGCGTGTCCCTCGGGTCTCCGCCACCGTGGCGGGTGCCGTGAGCGGCTCTCTCTTGGGGGGGTCGAGACGGTAAGGGAGGTGCGCCCGCCTGTTCCCCCCGGCGGTGGGGCCAGGGGCCGCCTCGTTGTGCTGGTCCTCAGCGGCGTGCCGTGGGGGCCTGAGCTTGGCCGAGCGCACGCCCCGTGTGGTCCCCACTACGTGGGGGGCTGCGCGCGGGCGTGGGAGCGATCGTGGGGGCCGGGGCCTGTGAGAGAGGGGGCTGTGTCACGCATCTTGGGCGTGCTCCCCCTCGAGGGCCCGAGGGGCGAGCCCGAGGGCAGCAAGCCTTACCGAGGTCGTGCCCCGGCCCTGGCCGCGAACGCTCCCGTGGGCCGTGTGCTTACCCATACCGCAGACCCCCTCCCCTCCAGGCGACTGGAGGAGGTGTAGGCGGCTCACGGAAGCGCCTCTGCGGGCCCGAAGGAGAGGCGCTGAGTGGGGGATGACGCGCCCTCGGTGAGAAAGCCTTCTCTAGCGATCCGAGAGGGAGCCTTGGGGTACCGAACCCCCCAGCTGCCGCCCCTCCCAAGTGTGCAGTGGCCACCGTGGCGACTGCCAGAGCACGTGGGTAGACCCCCTCGCCTCCGCGGGAGGGGTGCGCCGGTCCCGCGGTGGGGCCGAGCGCCGCTCTTTGCCTACCGTGGCCCGCGCCTCCCCCCTCCGAGTCGGGGGAGGGTCCCGCCGGGCCGAGCCGAGCCGGTGTCCGAGGCGCGGGGTGGCGTGTGTGCGTGCGGGGTCGCCTCCGTTGGCGAGCCCGGAGGGGGGGGCCCCCCGGTCCCGGCTCCCCAGTCCCGCAGCCACGGGGAGCCCTGCCGCGCCTGCCCTTGCCTCGA
>NC_080200.1:34335282-34357782 GCF_030028045.1 Hippopotamus amphibius kiboko | reverse complement strand
CCGCGGGCCGCCGAGCGACCCTCGGGCCGCGGGCGCCCGAGACCATGCCCGCCGGCCGCCGAGCGACCCTCGGGCCGCGGGCGCCCGAGACCCGGGCCGCCGGCCGCCGAGCGACCCTCGGGCCGCGCGCGCCCGAGACCATGCCCGCCGGCCACCGAGCGCCCCTCGGGCTGCGGGCGCCCGGGACCCGGGCCGCCGAGCGGCCTGCAGGCTCTGTGGCCGCGGGCCGCCGAGCGACCCTCGGGCCGCCGGTCGACTTGCAGGCAGGTCGACCAGCCGGCCGCGGGCCGCCGAGCGCCCCTCGGGCTGCGGGCGCCCGGGACCCGGGCCGCCGAGCGACCTGCAGGCTCCGTGGCCGCGGGCCGCCGAGCGACCCTCGCGCCGCGGGCTCCCCGAGAGCCGGGCCGCCGAGCGGCCTGTAGGCTCCGTGGCCGCGGGCCGCCGAGCGACCCTCGGGCCGCGGGCGCCCGAGACCATGCCCGCCGGCCACCGAGCGCCCCTCGGGATGCGGGCGCCCGGGACCCGGGCCGCCGAGCGGCCTGCAGGCTCCGTGGCCGCGGGCCGCCGAGCGACCCTCGTGCCGCGGGCTCCCCGAGACCCGGGCCGCCGAGCGGCCTGCAGGCCGCCGGCTGCCGGCTGCCGGCCGCCGAGCGACCCTCGGGCCACGTGCCCCCGAGAGCCAGGCCGCCGGGAGACCGTCAGCACGCGCAGACTCGGGCTGCGCAGCCCCGGGCTGCCGGTGGACCCGCGGGCCCGCGGGACCCCGGTCAACCAGCAGGCCGCGCCGTCCCGTACCGCCGGGTAACCAGCACGGCGGCGGTCCCAGGCCCTCCACGCCCGTGCTGCCGAGCGGTCTGCAGGCCGCGGGCCGCCGAGCGACCCTCGGGCCGCGGGCGCCCGAGACCATGCCCGCCGGCCGCCGAGCGACCCTCGCGCCGCGGGCAGCCCGAGACCCGGGCCGCCGAGCGGCGTGCAGGCCGCGGGCTGCCGGCCGCAGAGCGACCCTCGGGCCGTGGGCGCCCGAGACCATGCCCGCCGGCCACCGAGCGCCCCTCGGGATGCGGGCGCCCGGGACCCGGGCCGCCGAGCGGCCTGCAGGCTCTGTGGCCGCGGGCCGCCGAGCGACCCTCGGGCCGCCGGTCGACTTGCAGGCAGGTCGACCAGCCGGCCGCGGGCCGCCGAGCGCCCCTCGGGCCGCGGGCGCCCGGGACCCGGGCCGCCGAGTGGCCTGCAGGCTCTGTGGCCGCGGGCCGCCGAGCGCCCCTCGGGCTGCGGGCGCCCGGGACGCGGGCCGCCGAGCGACCTGCAGGCTCCATGGCCGCGGGCCGCCGAGCGACCCTCGCGCCGCGGGCTCCCCGAGAGCCGGGCCGCCGAGCGGCCTGCAGGCCGCGGGCTGCCGGCCGCCGAGCGCCCCTCGGGCTGCGGGCGCCCGGGACCCGGGCCGCCGAGCGGCCTGCAGGCTCCGTGGCCGCGGGCCGCCGAGCGACCCTCGGGCCGCGGGCGCCCGAGACCCGGGCCGCCGGCCGCCGAGCGACCCTCGGGCCGCGCGCGCCCGAGACCCGGGCCGCCGGCCGCCGAGCGACCCTCGGGCCGCGCGCGCCCGAGACCATGCCCGCCGGCCGCCGAGCGACCCTCGGGCCGCGCGCGCCCGAGACCATGCCCGCCGGCCGCCGAGCGACCCTCGGGCCGCGCGCGCCCGGGACCCGGCCCGCCGGCCGCCGAGCGACCCTCGGGCCGCGGGCGCCCAGAGACCCGGCCCGCCGGCCGCCGAGCGACAGCACGCGCGGACTCGGGCTGCGCAGCCCCGGGCTGCCGGTGGACCCGCGGCCGCCGCTTGACCCGTGTATGCTTGCTGTTCATCTCCTGGAGATTCCTGCACCAAGCTGATTGAATGAGGAACATGGAAGCACTGTATATAGGCTTTGCATTTTTCTCTTCGTTTCCTGTACTTTGCCTTCGTTTCCTTTGCGTGTGCTCTATTTTATTGTACATGTTATATTGCTTGTTATTTTTTTATTTATTTAAGGTAGGACCGCTTTTATGCGTTTCTACACCTCCCCGCCCCCCCCCCCCCCCGCCCCGCGTCTCCCTCCTCTGGTGCCCGCCCCAAATGAGGTCGCATCATCTTTCATAGTGTACATCCTGGGCCAGCATAAGCTTTCCAAGAATAAAATGCCCCCCCGCCTTTCCTTCCCAAGGACACCACGAACACCTCCTGTCCTGTGCAGTGCTTTTTCACCCACCGCCAGCAGAGGGCCCTCTCTGACAGACCCAGGAACTCCCCTGCTCCGAGTCATCCAGGAGAGGCTGTTCCGTTCTGTGTGAAACGGGTGGGGTGGGCTGATGAGACATCATTGCTTAGAAGGCCATCGGGTTCACCGGTTCGGTGGCAAGAGAGAACATCCTCATCCTCCTTGAGGTTGACTCGGAAGGTCTTCGGGCCCGCAGGACACCGCCCCCAAATGGGCCTCCGTGGCATAGGGAGATTTTGCCATGCGAGGTGACAACAGGAGGGGAACACGGACCCTCCTTTCCTTCTCCCGTCTGAAAGCAGGAAGAAAATCTCTCACGGGAACAGGGTGGTGGAGGGGGCGGCCGGGAGGTGTAGAGATGAGGACTGACTGCTTTCCTGTCTTAAGAAATCACGAATCATCCAAGTGGGACCGCTCATAACACACAGAGGACAGAAGTGTGGACGAGATGAGGAGAATGTGTAAGGGAACGTCTTCCACAAGAACTCTTTTCCATAGGCCGACTTCAAGACTTTCCAACATCTCTAGGTTTAGGGGTGGACTGAGTGCCATGAAAGAATGGACATTCAGCAGCCTGTCTACATCATCTCCAAAGAAGGGAAAATGCTGAAACGTCCCTAGCTCCACAAGCCTAAGGGTCTCCCTGCTCCGGAGAGTTGGAGCATATGCGTGCTTCCATGCCTACACAGATCTTGCGCTTTAGGGAAACCACAAACTAGGCAGGAGCCTGGACTTCTACAAGGCAGTCCATGTTCACACGGGTCACTGTGGTTGGCTTCCTTACTTTCATTGGATTGGATTGGGGTGGGGTGGGGTGGGGTGGGGTGGGGTGGGGGGCGGGGGGGGCGGTGACAAATGTCCAAGGATGAGGCATCCTAAAGAAGGAACGTGTGTGGTCCAAGCTACCCGAGGTCGCCATCCTCATTGTAGGAAGAGGACCTCTTTGGGGAGTGTGGGGAGGGGGGAGGCAAGGTAGAAGGTATGCAGATAAGGTTTGGGGGAGGGAAAAAAAGACATTTCGGTCCTAAAGCTAGTCATTTCGAAATGGGAAACAAAGGACACAAGGGAAAAGCTAAAACTGGGCACAGGCGATTGGAAAAGGTTTCTGAGGAGAAGAATCTTCGGAAAGGAATGGGAACCGTGGTCAGGACTGCTTAAGATGAGGATGGATTCAAGGACACACATGAGTGTTCGTATCAACAGGAAACCAGTGCAAAACTAGAATTCAGTTTTCTGTCTCTCGGTGAAAAAGGCCAACTTTGGGCTCGGGCTTGGGTGTTTCTTCTATTGCTCTGCTCTCTCCGTCATGAGAGAGAAAGCTTTCCTTCCTTTTTCCGGAAGGAAGGAAGGAAGGAAGGAAGGAAGGAAGGCAGGCAGGCAGGCAGGCAGGCTTATGTCTTCTAAAAATCATCACTTCTTTTCTAGGTTACCTTTATCAGGTCTTGGGGGACTCACGTGGACTTAGTCCTCTTGATATTCAAAGAGCCAGGGTTGGCTCACAAGGAAAGAGGCTTCTCTCTTTGCCTAGCAAGTCTTTCCCTGGGATGTGGGTGACGTGGCTAAGGAGGCACTGTTCCCCAGTGACCTATCTAACTGTTTTACACTCGTTGGGGTATTTTGGACACATTTGCCCCCAAACCGAATGACACATGAAGTCTTTTGCACTTAGAATGCATGTTGAGAGAGGATCCAAGAGGAGAGGGCCTAGCTCAAGAATGTGTTCTCTCTCCTTCGAAAGCAGAGCCATGAAACGGAGTAGGCTTCCTGGAGAGGTTTCCTGACATGGGAAGCGTTGTCGAAGAGGAAGGAACGTGAAGCCTTCTTTGGCTTGTGTCTATACACGGGTGTGTTCCAGCTGCTCTGGAAATGATGGGATCCTTCTTCTCTGCCCTGGCATACAGGGTTTTCGGTCGTCCAAATGGAGGCTCACACGACAGGGACTGAGCCCAGTATCAAGGAGATATTCCACCCGAGTTTCATGCCGAGGCGGCAACAACAGCCTCTTGAAAGATGATGGGGGGTGGGGGGGGGCCACACGTGGATCAATTCCATTCTGTCCATTCAACAGAGGGTCGGGGCTACAGCAGACCCCAGAGAGGGACAGCAGACCCCAGAGAGGGGCAGCAGCCCGGCCGGCCACTGGGTCTCCATGTCTCAGGCTTCCTGGGGAACCTCACCCCCCCCCCCCAGGTCCCCGCCGCCCCCCGCATTCCGCCACCCACCTTGGTGCATTTCGAATGGCTCCAATTGTAAATAGATGCTGGTGGGAAGATTTCTACAGGTTACCTGCAATGGCTGACCTGTCATGCTTGTCACCCTGGGGGAAAACAATTCTCTTTGTCCCCAGAGGCGTCAGACCTCCTCTCTCAGGAACCCCTGAGCCCCGGCCACTGGACTTCACTCCACTGGCACGTAGTAAGGGTCATCCAAACGTTCCTGTGACGGTGAGTATGGTTTCCATGTGGGTTGAAGCCTTCCCTTGCTGCAAGCCTTCTGTCCTCACCATGGCATAGAGACGGTTAAAAAAAAATTGTGTTTGCCACTTTGGGTATACCTTCCACAGCCTGCAGTGATCAAGGCACCCACTTCGCTGGGCAAGTCCTATGAGCCTTCACAAAAGCTCTTGCAAACTTCTTGGGACCATCACTTTTCCAGTCACGCTCAATCATCAGGCAAGATTGACAGGGCCGATGGGAAAACTGGACTCCGAGAAGAACGAGTGACCTACGTGGGGCTGAATGAACTGAGGACTAGGATGATAGTGTGTGTATGACTACTTGTCTACAATAGGACTGATTGGGGAAGCCGCTGGGGGCGGGGGGGGGGGGGGGGCAGGGTGCGGATACCTTAGGAGCTTGGGATGAACATATACACATTCCTATACGTAAAGTGGATAATCAACAAGCTCTTACGACTTGGCACAGGAAACTATACTCAATACTTTGTAATAACCTGTAAGAGAAAAAAAATCTGAAACAGAATCTATATCTATCTATCTATCTACCTATCTTTCTATCTAAATCACTGTGCTGTACACCTGAAACTGCACGACATTATAAATGCTTCCATTATTTCAAACAGAAAAGAATCTCCTAACCTGAGTGAGAGAGAGAGAGAGAGAACAGGACGGATTGTGAAATCTTTTCTTTTCCAGCTACAAGGGAAAATGAAAACAAACAAAACCCAATTTATTTTAAAAGTTGGACATCCATTTGGTGACTTGTACCCTTGTCAGCAAAATGGAATCACTTCTCTTTTTCTCCCTACCTGCTCCGTCCAGAATTCAGAAACTCTCCGTGAGGCTCCTTATTTCTTTGGCAAGAGAGTCACTTGCACGCGTTCCTTAGAGGCCCACGTTACGTTTCCATAAAACGGGAATACACACTTGTGGATATGAGATTCTGGTGCTATTCATTTTCCTTAGGGTGTTGCTTTTCACCTGAAAACCGGACTGGATCCTGAAGTCTTTCAAGTTGCCCCCAATATCTGGCTACAACTCTCTCCATGAATGTTTCCCACTTTCGCCCACCCTTTTGACTTGGCATCACTGACAACGAAAACGGCCCTTTGCCTGAAGCCCTACAGACCGAAGCTGGAGGACTTGGTGAAAACTTTAGAGACATGGCCACCACAGCTCCTGTGGAAACCATCCTGGTGCCTGTTTCTGTGAGAGCCACTCTGAAAGTCGAACCAAACACCCGACATCATCACAGCCATTTCAAACTGCTAAAGTTGCTTCCACCCTAACATCTACAAATCTTCTTCACTGACACCGCCCCCCACACGCTCCCCCCCCCCCCCCCACTGGTTTATAATCGGCTCCAGTGATGGACCTTTGTCTTCCTTTGGTTTCCATACAAGTGCCTCTTAGGAAATAACCTGATTGCTTGCACCACAGGCCTAGTTTTTGGGAGCCCATCAACATCACTGCCTCCTGAGAGGAGATATGATAACTGTTTCACAGAACCGACCTGTTCTCAGAACTCAGAAACAGTTTCCATGAAATGGAGGCCTCTACTAACCTATTTTCTCCCTTTCCCTCCCTCCCCGCCTCCCTCCCTCCCTCCATCTCCCTCTCCCTCACACACACACACACACACACACACACACACACACACACACACACACACACACAGTCACCAGGTCAGCTTTCAATATGTTCAGAGTAGGCCGCCCCAAAATGTGTCTCCTTGAATTCAAGTCGCTTAAGAACTGGACAGCACAAGACCGGACATTCTGGCCCTCCTTTCTGTCCTCCCACAGCAGAGCACGATCTCAAGTTAAGACGTTTGCTTCCACGCATGTCCGTGATTCTCAAATGGTTTAGTGGGGTTTCCTGGGTTAGGAAAAAGAGGGGACTCCTATTTGCCTGAGACAAGGAGAAGTTCTCACACAACCTTCACCCATCCCTCCCTCCCTCCCTCCCTCCCTCCCTCCCTCCCTCCCTCCCTGCAGTTTGGAGGGGGCAGCCTAAGGGTGGGGAAATTGGGGAAGGAAAAAAAAAAGCCGTTCGATAAAGGGGAGCTCGAGGCAAAGTCAAAGGCTCCCGATCTGACCGGAGAGCATTCTGCATTTGAATGAAGCGATTGAACAAGGCCCTGCGGAATGAAGCGTCCGGACTTCCCCTCCCCCTCTCCCGGCAACTATCAGCCCTGGCGACTTGGGAAGGAGCGAGCGGTGGAGAAGCGGGCGGGGGCGGGGGCGGGGGCGGGGGCGGGACCAACAGACAATAGCCGCTGCCTGCCTGCCTGCCTGCCGGGCTGAGGCCTGAGGGCTGCGGGCCACGCTGGTTTCTGCAACTCAATCCCTTCCAGGAAGCACCTGTGATGACTGCTTGGCAGGGAATGGTCAAAGCTGAACTCTCTTGGCCTATTTCTGAAAAAGGCCTGAGTCTCAGCTACGACAGATTTTCTGGATTTCTTGGCCCATGCGCAGACCCGCACCCTCCCATCCTGTCAGATCCTTTGTACCCACACCTCCCCTGGGAGAGTTCGTTGGCCTCGTCTGGAACATGAACAAGCAAAACCAAACATAGTGTGACATGATGTATTGGTCTTTATTGAAAAGAAACGTGCTCCTCTCGCACACCTGAGGGCAGGAAGCAAAGGCACGTTCTCAGCAGGACGGGGGACAGGGAACCCGAACCCAGGCCGGTCAGCAGTGGCCCCCTGCCCCCCACCGCCCCGCCCTCCCCATCCCCGTCTCTCCCAGGCCCACGTGGGGCCTCCCTTCCCTGCCTCTCTCTGTGCCCCTCGTCTCCAGCTCCCCCAGCCCAGCTTCCGCACCCCCCCCCCCCCCCCCGGCCCCGGGAAGGGGAGGCATGTCTGTCCCAGCTCCAGTTCTGATATTTCACTTGTGAAACTTCCCTAGGCCCAGGTGCCAGCTTGCCGTCCTGCTGCTTCATGTCCGTCTCTATCAGCCATGCCCAAAGGGCACGGGAAATTATGGACAGCAAATAGCACACCTAGACGGTGTGTGCGTGGGGGGGGGGGGTGTCCCTTCTCCAGGAAGCAGTGAGGGAACAAAAGGAGGCCTGGGGGAAGGAGTCCTGGGTGCCTATCATCGCGCCCCCGCCCCCCCACCGCCCCGCAGAGCACCATTCATTTCCATCTCCGCATCTGAAGGACACATAGTCCTGGTTGAAGCAACTTGATGAGGATTCCCCTCCTAACGACGTGACAGAACCTATGAAGAACTGCACTCCTTGAATCCATAAATGCTAACGGGATCCAAGGAGTTTTCCATCAATGGCAGAAAAAGAAATGGTCCTGAACATAATAACTGCCAAGTATTCCTCTAGACGGAGGCATCATTCACTTTTTCTTAACTTTTTTTCTTTTCATGTTTTACAATAAACTGTATATATTTAGAGTGTACAATTTGGTACCCCAATCTTCCAATTCATTCCCCCCCAACCCTCCCCGCTTTCCCCACTTGGTGTCCATATGTTTGTGCTCTACATCTGTGTCTCTCTTTCTGCCTTGCACACCAGTTGATGTGTACCATTTTTCTGCAGTCCACATATATGTGTGAATATACAATATTTGTTTTTCTCTTTCTGACTCACTCTCATTCACTTGTTAACAACAGTAACGATGACGACGACAAGGACAAGGATAAGGACCGGAAAAACAACAACAGAGAGAGCACTGGGCGAGTTTTCCACTTCTTAAAGGAAGGAGGCCGTGTTCCCAGGCAGGTTGGCTCAGCTGCACAGTTCCCTCCGGTGACTATTCCTGGGGGCACCGTCGAGGTGATGCACGAAACACACAGGAGGAGGCCTTCTTGAATGTCCTGCCCAGGAAATGGGGACATGATTCCAGCAGTGGCGATGGCTGCCCTTCTCTTTAGGGTGACACACGGGCCTGATGGCACCGGGCAAACCCTCCCCTCCCTCCCTCCCTCCCTCCCTCCCTCCCACCTACCTTCCTTCCTTCCTTCCTTCCTTCCTTCCTTCCTTCCTTCCTTCCTTCCTTCTTGAGGCTCTTGGCCTCCCCACTGAAAGGAAGAGCCCAGGGCCCAGCAGCAAAGACCTTCTGCTGATCCTTGCCAGGGGGCTCTCATTTTACACACTTGAATAGGATCAGTAGACACCGTCATCTCATGAGAAGCAGAAAATATCATCTAAAAGCCTACTTTCCTGGTGTCTCAGCGTCCAGGGCTCCTCCTTCTCAGGGATCTTGTGCTCTGTAGGGATAATTCACATGCTGGGGGAGTAGGTTCCCAATAGCATCTTATGAAATGGATTACAGGATGTCTTCCTTTGAAAAAGATAAAGATTATTTGGGAAAGTTATTCATATGAAGCACATGGATGATATCCTCTCTGATCTATATATTAGAGTTGACCGTTGAACAACCAACATGGGGGATTAGGGGGGCCGACCCCACACACACCATTGAGAACCCATGCATAACTTCACAGTCCAAGCTCTGTATCGGGGCTTCCACCTCTGGGTACTCAGCAACCAGAGATCCTGCAGTGCCATAGTGCACAGCTATGGAAAACATCCCCTTATGAGTCACACACACACACACACACACACACACACACACACACACACACACACACGCGCGCGCACGTGCTCGAGCGCAGACATCTCAACTTTGTTACCCAAACGTTAGTGGTGTTCGAATAATCTTAGAAGTGATGACTGCTGTCTGATGAAATCAATGGATCCATCAATCAATCTATGACACTACACTTTGTATTTCCTAGTCTCAAAATTATTTGGAATTTGGCTCCTTAGAAGTTTAGCTTGGTCCTTCAAGGACAGTGTCAGTTGGAGAGAAAATAACATTTCTTCAAATCATGGAAGTGAAATAGTCCTGGACGCTTATGTGAAACATTAACATAATTTTTCTTCTTTATTTTATAAGATAACTGGAATTAGGAAGAAAATCTCCTCGTGAAAAACCAGGTGCTACCTTTCCTTGACTGATGATCGAAGAGGAGAAAGCATTTTCTGGGCCCATGCAACTTGAGAGAAGTTCTAACTTTTCTGGAAAAGAAAGATTCCCACCCTCCCCTTGCTCGGCCATGCTAGAAACCTTCCCCTGCCCCAAACTCTGACGTGTCCCCTTGTTTGGCCTCACTGTGTGTCGTCCGTGGGCACGGGAACACACTTGCGTTCCGTAACAGGAGAGCCTATGGAGAAAAGATCTCTGCCCACTTTCATGGGATCTGCATTGCTGGCTAGGTAAACCTAAGACATCAAAAGAAGTGCCTTGGAACACATGCTCCTTCCACACTGGTCACCTCATAGGATTCCTAAATGACTCTGGTTCAGCACTCACTCGACTTGGCTGTGTTTCTGTGCTTCCTGACCTAAAGGATCTATCTGGATATGCCACCCGATAGAAGCTGAAATAAATTCACTTTGGACGTGTGTGAATGCCGTTCATACAGAGAGTGGGGACTGCAGGGAGCTCTTGTGGATAAAGAAAAATGGGGGAACACATGTAGGCGACAGCACATAAAGTATAGAAAGATACACGAAGGTTTCCTTCGTTCGCGGGTTGGGAAGGGGGAACGACAGAACATTCCCTGCTTCTACTCTACGCACGCACGCAGGCAGGCAGGCAGGCAGGCAGGCAGGCAGGCACCGGAGTGGGGTGGGGTGGGGGGAGCTGGCTCCTTACCCCACCCACCAGGGACGCGTGCGCGTTTAAAGAGACCAGGAGGAACGTGGTGGCGGTGGCGATGAGGAAGGAGGACCACGTTCAAGGTGTGGATTTGCGATGAGGGCTACGTGAGGTGACTAAGAACTCGGTGCAGTGAGCGGCCCATACAAGGACAGAAGCGATGGTCCCCTAATGCTTGCAGGGCCTGGCCAGGAGCATGAACGGGCGCCCGTGTCCCCAGGTTGGCATCATGACACTAGTTCATCCCTGTGAAACAGGATGTGTTTTCTGTGTTCTCCTGTCTTGACAAACACACGTCTTTACCTGTGTCTCCGTACAACGACGGTCTCTGCGTGACAGTCGGCAGAACATCCCCAGGGACAATTATCACAGAGACCTGAGGTTCTGCTTGGCTGGCAATGCTTGTGTGAATACTGCAGTGAGATACAGACAGACAGACAGACAGACAGACAGACAGACAGACAGACACACACACACACACACACACACACACACACACCCCTACGTATAATTATGTGTATTTAATATGATATCTGTATTGATTTTCTGTCTCAGATGACGAATGATGCTGTCAGCCTCATGATTTTCACACAGGGTTTCTGTGTGTGTCCTACTGTCGGGACAACATAGCCGGTCTGTGTCATGGAAGCAGAGACACCGTGGGAGTCACAGGAATGAAGACCTCGTTCTAGGAACTGGACCTTCCAGAGGCCTGGGAGCAGCTGGGCAGGGCAGGGCTGGGCTGGGCTGCGGAGGAGGGGAGGGGAGGGAAGGCTGTGGCTCTCAGTCCTCTGAGTGCCCGGTGGCAGTGGCGGAGGTGGCAGTGCCGATGGAGCTGTCAGCGCCCACAGGGAAAGGTAGCCACCGATGTGCGGGGCCACAGGGGAGACATGGAGAGACTCGGGGGAAGGCACAGCTGTCCCTCGGTGGATCTGCGGCCAGGCAGCCAGGAGTGGCCTGGGCCACTGTCGTCCAGGGGGCACCAGCTGGGAACACTAGCCAGACGCAGGGCGGCGGGGGTGGGTGGGTGTGTGTGTGTGTGTGTGTGTATGTGTGGATGGACAGCCTTCCACCCTGCACCTCTGTGCCCACCTGTCACCGTGTGGGATGGCGACAGCCTGCAGAGAGCCTTGGCTGTGGCTTCACTTCCAATGCCTACATCCCATCCAGCGTTCTCTTCGCACCAGCCCTACCCTGGGGTCGCACGGGGAGGGGGAGACTCAGAAAGGCGGTTCCCAGGCTGCCCCCGCATGGAAGTCACATGAGCCTCCGGACATGGCCGTGCCACGTCAAACACGCGTCTGGAGGTAGGTCAGACTTTACATTGTGTTACGGTTTGTTTTCTTGGGAGAAGTTGTGTCTCTTAGGCCAGGAGCAACTGGAATTGTCGGTCAAAGTCCTCAGGCAGCCCTTTGACTTGGAGGCCGAGCACAAGTTTGACACGGTATGTTTCCGGTGACATGGAATTGCAGATGGCCCACGAAGCATGCTCTCGGCAATACTGCCAAGCCTGTGGTCTCACAGGGGACGGTCTCCTCGACCGAGATGTCACCATCTCGGGAGTCCGCACCTGGAGCGACACGGTGACCTCAGGACGGGCGCCCTGTCTGTGCGCCCCATCCGGATGCGCGTGGACGGGAATGGAGCAGCTCTGGGAACGGTGGACGATGCCAGCTCTTGTTCTTCTGCTCTGCTGCCTGCCGTGCACGGCTGTGGAGAGGGACGCGCCGCTGTGGAGAGGGATGAGCCGAGTCCAGTGTCTCTGAACCCACCCCAGGCAAAGAGGAGCAGGACAGTGGGTGTGGGCCCTCCCTCGTGTGTGGCCAGGATCCTGTGCGGGGGGAGAGTCCCTGGCCCTCCCGCTGAGAGGAAGGTGCGAGAGGTGGATCGGCGGCGGCGTCTTTCCTCGGGGCCCCAGAGCTTCTGCGGCTCCGATCTCCCCTCTTCACAGTTCTAGTTGGCGCCCGCCCCAGCACAAACCTACCTGAGAGCTTCCCTGGTATCCGGAAGCGATGGCTTTGTGTTTTGAGGACGCAAGGGGAGAAAGAGCTGAGCAAAGCTTTTCCCTGGAACCTGAGTGTCTATGGGTGTGTCTGGCCCATCACCAGCGAGCGTGCTGAGTGCCACTTCCTGAGGGCAGGTGCTCTTTAAGGAAAGTATGGCTTCGTATCTTTGTGACACGCAGGCCCTTCTAGAATGTGGAGCGAGTTTCTCAAGAATCCCAGCAGAATCCCAGGTGCTGTGGAGGCTAGGGCCTCAAAGGTCCGGCTCCATCCCCTCTCTCCATCCTGGCCTGGCCTGGCCTGGCTGGGCCCCTAAGGACCCTGCTGGCCTCTAGAGTGGCCCCTGCTTCTCGGTTGGTTTCCACGCTGCTGCTCACAGAGCCATCTTCTCCAAAGGCAGCCGACCGCCGTATTCCTTCCGTGGAGGCCTGGCACGGCTCTCCTCGGCTTGGATGATAGCATGAGAGGACTGACAAGCTGGGTCCTTCCTCCAGGGCTGACCTTTTACAAACTCCGCCTTGAAGAGGGGTAAAGTCAGCATGTCATTCTCACGTGTAAGATGGGACCCGAGGGGCCCGTTCCTAGCTCTACCACTTGGGAGAGTGGGGGACTCTTCCGTCAAGGAAACGGAGAGCTCATACTTGATGGTGCGGTTGTCAGAAGCCTTTTTCTAAGCCTCCCCTGGCCCCACCGTGTCAGAAAGACGTGTCCCTCCACCTGCCGGGGACTTGATGAAGGAGAGTCACTCTGGTAGAAGTACCCGAAGCTCGATGACTTCACTGCCGTCTCCCTTTCTCTGGCACGGGCCCGCCCCTGGAGGAGCCCTGTCTTCACCTGGCCGTGACGGCACCGCTCAGGGGAGCTGGAGACAGGACCCCAATGAGGGCAGGTGGATGGGAGCCTGTTCAAAATGACCTACACACCCAATCTGCCGTAGACATGGTCCACAGATCGTGGACGTGCCTGTGCCCCCGAAGACATCCGTGTGGCCCCGGGCATCCGGCAGCCATCTTCTCCATGTTCTCCTGACCTGTGCTCTCGCTCTTTTCTCCGGAGCACTCGCCTGATGATTCGTGGGGGCATGAAACCCCAGCTGGCAGGAGCCAAATGATCTTCCCAACACAAGGGAAAAGAAGAGGTGGGGTCCCGCATCCATCCAATGTTTCTGTGCCTAAGAATGAGTTTCTAAGAAATCTCATCCTCCTTTAGCTCCCTTAACACCCCCCCCACCCCGGCGCCCGCCAGCCCGGGCCATAGTATAGTTACTTTCCCAGATTTCCTCCCTCTCCTCAGCAGAACCGAAGAGATTGTAGGTGTTGCCACTTCTCTGAGTCTTTCTTTGCTTTCTTAGGAGGGCTGCCCCATGTCACGTAAAACTTGGAAGACATACATGCGTGAGCATCTCTCCTTGTGATTCTAACCCAGGGAAGAGCATTTAAAACTCGAAAGGAGGCAAACTAGGGTTCAGGCACCCAGAGTTGAGCTGGGTGGCCACTGGGAAGAGAGTTCCAGACCCCTTCCTGTTTGGGGGAGGGGGAAATCTCCCCCTCTGCCCCTCTTGAGTCCTCGTGGCTGGACTCATCCTAACATGGACTCAAGGCGGATAGAGGAAGCGGGAGCGGGAACACGTGTTCGTTTGTTGTTGTTGTTGTTGTTTTACCTTCTAGCCGTGAGAAGTGGCTGAGGCGGGCAGCTTTTCGACTGTGTAGACCAAGGGACAGTACATGTGTGAGACAGGGATCAGACCGAGAGACTTAGCTTTCGGGTGCGCCCTGAGGGAAGGAAGAATCTAAACAGAGTTTGGGCTTGGGGGGGGTCCCTGAAAGAAGTCACAGTGTCTGTCTCCCTAGGCTTCTCGGCCCCAATGAATTCCCTACTTTGGGGATCGGAGCGTCCTCCTAACTCCAGGTGCAGATGCAGGGAGTGCGCCTTTCACCCGAGAGAGAGATGGATGTCTCGCTTTCAGGGAGACACAAAGAAGAGCCCGAGGGTCCCTCTTGTGTTGGCCGCCTGCTTGAGGTCACCGTCACGCCAAATGATCACTGTGCCACGGAGGTGCATTTTGGCGTGGCCTATCCTGGGCTCCACAGCCACCTCCCTGAGAACGGGTATGGTCAGAACCGTAGGAAGCTCAAGGGCGCCGCCAGCCGGTTTCAAAAACGTATCTGTCAGCACCTGCTGGCTGCAACCGCGAGGTTTGCAAGTGCCCTCCGCATAATTCTCCCCCTCCCCCGCAACGACGTCATCACTTCCAATCCTGGCGAACAATGTATGGAACCTTTGCTGGGGTTTTCGTTTGTTTCTCTTTTGTGGGGTTTCTCTCTCTCTCTCTCTCTCTCTCTCTCTCTCTCTCTCTCTCTGTCTCTCTGTCTCTGTCTCTGTCTCTGTCTCTGTCTCTGTCTCTGTCTCTGTCTCTCTCTGTCTCTCTCTCTCTGTCACACGCGCTCTGATGTTCGGGGCCTAATGGGAGAAATGAAATCAAGCGAGGGGTTTTGCCCTCAGGTTGCCTTGGTCTCGGGTTGACTTGTGTGCGCTGAGAAAGACGGCCTTTACTGAAGGCCCTGCGCAGACTTTTTGACACCCCCGATCCATGGAATCCTGAAGCTGTGGAACCTAGAAATCTTTCGGTCTCCTTTTGATTTGGAAATCTTCTCCTTGACAGAAAGAAGCCCATTTAAAAGAGAAAAAGAAAAAGTGGAACTGCATGAGCAGATCGGTTTTTAGATCTCAGCCGGGCGGCTGCCCGGTTCTCTGGGGAGAACTGTCTTCATCTTGCAAATCTGTACACACAGCCCACAGTGGCCTGGGATGGAGGCCAGTGGACTGGATTGGGCAGAACCTGAGACCAGAGGAAAGAGAAAAAAAATAAGAAAAATGGTGGTGGTGGTTGGGGGGAGGGGGAAGAGGTCTGCTTTGAAAAATAGGAACTGCTGGCAGGGCTCCCTCACCCCCACCCCCCCACCCCAAAGTAGGACTGTGTATCCAGGCGTAGAAATGATACTGCGCCAAGAAGGCAAGCGCTGTTGAGACTGCTGTTCCTATGATGTTACAAACCGAAAGCGATGCTTTCTGGTCGAGGCTCTCCATGACAATCTGCTAAGCAAATCACACGTTGGCTGTTTTGGACGTTCTCTGCAGTTTTCATTGGGAGTGAGGAAGAGCCGTTTGTACATGTTTTGATACAATGTTTTGAATGCTGTGGGACCATGGTATGTTTCCGCCGTGGATGAACAAGGTTGCCTTTTCCAGCTTCCGCTTGCATGGTCATTTCCTGGTCCTGACGACCCCCCCCCCGCCCCAAGTGAGGGAGGCCTGTGTGTCTTTGTGTCCATTTAGAAGGGTTGGTGCTTGATGCCAGCATGATATCCAAATCTTGATTTTGGACTTACCAAACTACTGTTGGGAGTTTGTTTCTTGTCTTAATCTCCCTTAACTCTTGCAGTCACCTGAGTGTCCACTCTTGATTTCGCGTCTCTCTCTGCCTCTGTCTCTGTCTCTCTCGCTCTTTCCTTTTGTTGATTTCTTCAAGGCAAGCCATCTTTTTCCTCCTCCTCCTCCTCCTCCTCCTCCTCCTCCTCCTCCTCCTCCTCCTCCTCCTCCTCCTCGCCCCCCCCTCCTCCTCCTCCCCCACCACCCTCCTCTTCCTCTTGCTCCTTTCTCTGCCCCCCTCCCCCCTCCCTCCCTCCTCCCCCCGCCCTTTTAAAATGGAAGTCTAACAGACTGACAAGAGTATATTGGTTTTCAGGTGTATACCCTAGCGAGTGGCTATGTTTACACATGGCCCAGGGATCTCCGTGATAAGTCTCGTTACTGTCTGTCACCATTCGATGTCATGACAGTAGGATGGACTCTATTCCGCCTGCTGTACATGACATCCTGCGAGTGAGTTGTTTATTTCATAACTAGAAGTGGGCACCGCTTCCTCTCCCTCACCTATTGCACTCGTCTCCCTCTTCCCCCCTCCCTCCCTCCTCTGGCCACCCCCCATTTGTTCCTTTTAGGTGTCGAGGAACCTGTTTGCGGTTCCTTCTTTGTGTTCATGTGTGTGTATTGCTGTGCACGTTCTTCACAGACATGATAGTCTCGCGACCTGAGGTATCTTGTGTAGCGCAATACCCTCTGGGTCTCTCCATGTTTCCGCGGATGGCAAGACCTCATTCCCTGGTAGGGTTGAGTCATAAACGCGCGCGCGCCTGTGTGTGACTAGGTAGAGACGTATGCACACAGAGAGCGCTATCGGTATGTCCCTAACTATGGCTACATAGGGATAGGTGTGGATACACATACACGTGTATGTATGTGTCACCCTCACCCCCTCGGTGGGCACGTAGTGGAGTTGCTGGGTCACGTGGTAGTTGTTGGTGCAGTGCTTTCAGGGACTTCTGTGCTGTTTTCCGTAGTGTCATCTGTTGTCGGGGAGCCATTCTGTCAGGCGCCAGGTGATATCTCTGAGTCCTCCAGCATGACATGGTGGTGGTCTCTCTCAGCGTGAAAAATAGGTGTCCCGTCAGGAGCCACTTTCCTCTGCCGTTTGGAACTTGCTGTCGCGATTCCAGATCCTGGGCCTGGCCGTGTATGCTTGTGCAGAGAAATGCCAGCGCTTTCTATCATACCCTCCATTTAAAAAAAAAATGGTTCTGTATTTGATGGGCTGCGTTGGGTCTTTTTTTGCTGTGCGCGGGCTTTCTTTCCGTTGCGGTGAGTGGGGGCTCCCCTTCGTTGTGGTGCGCAGGCTCCTCATTGCCAGTGGCTTCTCTTGGTGCGGAGCACGGGCTCCAGGCACGGGGGCTTCAGGAGTTGCGGCACATGGGCTCAGTCGTTGTGCCTCACGGGCTTCGTTGCTCCGCGGCATGTGGGACCTTCCTGGAGCAGGGATCGAACCCGTGTCCCCTGCAGTGGCGGGCGGATTCTTAAGCAGTGCGCCAGCTAGGCAGCCCCAGTTGTTTCTTGTATTTCAGGGAAAGGTTTCCTTTGGCTTTTGGTTTTGTCCCCGCCCCCACCCCCCAAGAAAGGTACTGTTGGTTGCTTTGTTGACAGTGGAAAACTGTGTTGCGGTTGCTGTTGGAGTGGTGGGGGTCGTCGTCCTTGTTGCTTTGTTTCCTTTGTGGGCGTTGTTTTCTGTTGGTTTTTTCTGGCTTTGTTTCCTTGTGGATGAAAATGCCTGGTCTTGGTCTGCTCTGTTCAGGCCTCCTGCCCACTTTCCCCATCGGGTTGCTTGTTCTGGGGGGGCTGCGTTGCATGAGGCCTTGCCCTGTTTTGGACAGGAACCTCTTATGGGACATGCTTGAGGTTTTCAGATGCGTGTGTGTGTGTACGTGTACACGTGTGTGTGTCTGTACGTGTACACGTGTGCATACACGTACATGTGTGTGTGCCTTTACGTACTCCTTGAAGGGCCACAGCAGTCCCAGAGCTTGACTTTGACTTTTTGGTAGTTTGGCTTGGTTTGATTTTGGTGGGACGACAGGTCACTGTGAACCTTTACTGTAAATCTCTCTCTCACACGCACGCGCGCGCGCGCGCGCGCGCACACACACACACACACACACACACACACACACGCACGCACGCACGCACGCACGCACACTCACCACGTTGCATTGTGTAGATGTCCTGGAACGCGGTTTCTTTAGTGGATGGCTGTTGACTCGCTGCTCCCCGCCCCCCTGCCCCCGCCCGCCGGTGACTGTGGTCAGTCCATTTTGAAATCCACGTTCTGACCTCAAGGGCATGTTCCCCACCCACGCACCCATGTGTTCTCTTTGGACTTTGTCGCGGTCTGTGCGGAAATAGATGTTTGTTTCCATTTGTGTGGGGCCAGAGTGTATGTTTACTTTCGTTTCTAGCTTCCGGGCTCTGCGTATCAGCTTTCCAAAGCCCTTCCCCGTGCCAGAAGGGATGAGTTCCTGCGTCGTTCTCTGAGCGCTTGCCTGGTTTCGTTTCGCTGGTCCCCGCCTTCCCTCCCTCCCTCCCTCCCTCCCTCCCTCCCTCCCTCTCACCCTCCGGGGAGCTGGGGATCTCGCTTGTGGCACTGTGGGCGTCTCCGTGGAATTCCCCGCGCCCCCCCCCCCCATGGCCTGGAATCGCGTCCCCTTCCAGGCAGCCTCCCGGCGGCATCTTGCCAGCTACCCCCGCCCCCGTGTGCTGCCGGGGATCGGGACGCGCCGTGTCGTGTCGTGTCGTGTCGTGTCGGGCCGGGAGCTAGCTCCGAGGCGGACCCCTCGGGGCCGCGCGGGACGCCCGCCCCGCTCCGGGAGGAGCTCGGGCGTTTGGGCGGCCCGGCGCTCCGGCGTCCTCGGTGGCCGGCCGGCGACCGGGATCCGGCCCGGGGACGTTCGAGCCGGTTGTCGGGCGCCACCTGGCGGCCGCTTTTATATTGTCCCTTCCCTCCGGAGCTCCGGCGACCTTGTCGAGGGCTGTGACTCAGCCGCCGGGCCCGAAGCAGAGTTCCGGGAGGCGGGCGACGCTGGTGCTGGCAGCCCCGGTGGCGCCGAGGCGTAGGCGCCTCCTGCTGTCGCCTGAGATTGGGCCTGCAGATCTATGGGGCTGTGACTGCCGCCGCGCTCCCGAGCCGGGGCTGAGGGGCCGCCTGGCCGGGTCGACCAGCATGCGCCCGTGCCCCTCCGGCCGCGGGAACCCATGTCGGGTCGTGCCGCCGCGGTGGGAGAGGAGAGGGTCTGCCGCGCCCGGAGCGCCTGGGACTTGGTGGCCCGGCCTTCTCCTGGGCCGCCCTTGGGAGCGTTCGTTCCCCGACCCCCCCCACCTCCCTTTCCCGGTGCCCCCCGCGTCCCGCTCCGGAGGTGGGGACCGGCTCGGGCCGAGCGTTGAGGCCGGTGGAGGCCGCCACGGGCTCGGTGGTGGACGCGCGTGCGTCCCGGTCGTCAGATGCTTTCGGGCCGATGGTTTTCCGAGCCGGACTCCAGAGGTGAGGACCGGCCTGGGCCGCCAGCGGTGACCCGGAGAGGCTGGCCCGGGCCTGGGTGCGTTGCCCCGTGGGCTCCGGGCGTCTCCCTGGAGAAATGGGTTCAAGTCCCGATGGGTCCGGAGACGTGGACGGACCGGCCCCTGCTCGCGCAGGTGGCCGGCGAGGGTGCACCCGGCCTGTCAGCGTGCCCGCGTGGGTCCCGGTCGTCGGACGCGACTTTGTCTCCCCCCTCCGCTCTCCACCCCGAGTCCGGGCCGGGAGGTGGGGACTGGCGCGAGCCATACTGGGTGGCCCGGGGAGGGGCTCCCGGGCCCGGGCGTGGTCCCTCATGGGGCCCGCTCATCGGAGGCGGCTCGGAGGGGTGCTGTGTTTCTTTCTTGGAACCAAGTCCTGGCCCGGAGACTCGGATGGACCGGTGCCTGCCCGCGTGGGGGGACCGGGGAGGGCGTCCCCAGCCCGCTCCCTCTCCCCCGTGTCCCCGGCCCACTCTGCCACCCCTCCATCCCCGGGTCGACCAGGTGGCCCCGGGCGCTCCGGGGCAAGTGTGGATGGGGAAGTGTTGGGGGCAGGTGGCCGGACCGAGGTTCCGGGGGCCCCCGTGAACCTCGTGGGTGGGCCCCGCTGTCGGGCGCGATGATTTCTTCCGCCGGAAATGGGGCCTTTTTGCCACCAGATAGGTGCTGACACGGTGTTCTTCTGCGTCTGTCGCCGATAGACGCTGGGGCTCCGGACGCGGGCAGGACTCCGGGCTGGGGGCGGCTGTCTGACGCCCGGCTCGGTCCTTGCCGCTTGAGCTGCCCGCTTGGGCCTGCGCGCCGGCTCTTGCGTGCGCGTCCGGCTGCCCCGACCCGCGGTGCCGCCTCCGGCCTCTGGCTGAGCCCGAGGGCGGCGGGGCCAGGTGGCGTCGGGTGCTCGACCCTGTGCGCTGCCCCCGCTGCAGGCACCCGGTGGTGAGTGGCCGGCACGACCCCACCCCACAGGCTCTGTGCCCCGTGTCAGGCGTTCTCGTTCTGGGGTGGCTGGCTGCTCTTTGCCCGAGACGAAGGGGCGCCGGCGAGGCGGAAGCGGGCCTCCGTGTGATGGGTCTTCGCCGTGCCTCCCCTGCGGGCCTCCCCCGCCGTGGCTTTAGGCTGGGTGGGTCAACCGATTGATGTGGTGGTGCCACGCTCCGCTGGGCTGGGCCTAAGCCGTGCCAGACGAGGGACGGACGTTCCTGGGGGACGGGACCGCTCTTCTCGTTCTGTCCGCGGGCTCCTCGCCTCTCTTCCGCCCCGCCTGCCGGGGTGTGCGGAAGGCAGGGGTGCGGCCTCCGGCCCCGAACCCGCGGTCTCCCGCCCCCGCCTCCCAGCGTGGGCGGGGACCGGGGTCCTCGGACGCAGCAGACGCTCTCGCTGTGCCTCTTTGGCGTACGCCTCGCGAGCGGCCCTCCCCGCGGCGGGGAGGGCCGCCCCGCCGCCACGCTGCGCGCCCCCCGTCGGTGTGCGAGCGTGCCGCGCCTGGCCCTCCGTGGTGCTCCTGGAGCGCTCCAGGTCGTCCCTCAGGTGCCCGAGGCCGAGCGGTGGTGTTGTTCCCCTTTCCCAGCGTGTCCCTCGGGTCTCCGCCACCGTGGCGGGTGCCGTGAGCGGCTCTCTCTTGGGGGGGTCGAGACGGTAAGGGAGGTGCGCCCGCCTGTTCCCCCCGGCGGTGGGGCCAGGGGCCGCCTCGTTGTGCTGGTCCTCAGCGGCGTGCCGTGGGGGCCTGAGCTTGGCCGAGCGCACGCCCCGTGTGGTCCCCACTACGTGGGGGGCTGCGCGCGGGCGTGGGAGCGATCGTGGGGGCCGGGGCCTGTGAGAGAGGGGGCTGTGTCACGCATCTTGGGCGTGCTCCCCCTCGAGGGCCCGAGGGGCGAGCCCGAGGGCAGCAAGCCTTACCGAGGTCGTGCCCCGGCCCTGGCCGCGAACGCTCCCGTGGGCCGTGTGCTTACCCATACCGCAGACCCCCTCCCCTCCAGGCGACTGGAGGAGGTGTAGGCGGCTCACGGAAGCGCCTCTGCGGGCCCGAAGGAGAGGCGCTGAGTGGGGGATGACGCGCCCTCGGTGAGAAAGCCTTCTCTAGCGATCCGAGAGGGAGCCTTGGGGTACCGAACCCCCCAGCTGCCGCCCCTCCCAAGTGTGCAGTGGCCACCGTGGCGACTGCCAGAGCACGTGGGTAGACCCCCTCGCCTCCGCGGGAGGGGTGCGCCGGTCCCGCGGTGGGGCCGAGCGCCGCTCTTTGCCTACCGTGGCCCGCGCCTCCCCCCTCCGAGTCGGGGGAGGGTCCCGCCGGGCCGAGCCGAGCCGGTGTCCGAGGCGCGGGGTGGCGTGTGTGCGTGCGGGGTCGCCTCCGTTGGCGAGCCCGGAGGGGGGGACCCCCCGGTCCCGGCTCCCCAGTCCCGCAGCCACGGGGAGCCCTGCCGCGCCTGCCCTTGCCTCGAGCCGCAGCCGGCGGCGGTGTGTGGCCCTAGGTCGGGCCGCCTGGCTCGGGAGCGTTTCCCCAGGACGTGTGAGCCCTTGGGGTCGGCTGAGGTGGTGATGGATGTGTGGAGGCGACGCAGATGGATGCGCGAAGGGGTGGACGGGTTCCTCCGCTGCACGCGGGGGGAACCGTCGCATGCTAGGCCCCGGCGGCGGGGCCGGGTCGTGGGGAGGCCCTCGAGGGTGGCGGGCGCCGGCCGGCGTCCCAGGCGTTGGCGGGACCGCCCCCTGGTGTGGGGCGGTGGGGCCCCGCGCTGGTTTTCCTGGTGGCCCGGCTGTGCCCCGGCCCTTTGTCTCCCCCTGGGTGGCGCCCCCGGCCCTGCTCCGTGGCCCTGGCCGTGCGTGTGAGCCGCCCCCTCCCCGTCGCCGCCGGTCTGCCCTCGCCCCTGCCCCCCACCCCTTCCCCCGCCCGGGATCGAGCCTGGCCCTGCCCCGTGAGGGTGCCGCCCCCGGCCGCCACGGCCGGCGGCGTCCCCTGGTGGAGTGCTTGTCGGTTCCCGACGGGGAAGAAGAGGTGGGCGGTGTGGGGGCGCGCCGGTGCGCGTGCGGGAGAGTGTTGTCGCGGGCCGGCCGCGGCTCTCCGGGGTCGGCGGTGGCGGCCGCGAGCCCCTGCGAGGAGGTCCCACGGGGGCCCGAGGAGGCCAGGCGCCGTCGTGCGTGCTGCGGGACCGCCCCTGTGCTGGA
>NC_080200.1:34317782-34322782 GCF_030028045.1 Hippopotamus amphibius kiboko | reverse complement strand
GCTCCCCGAGAGCCGGGCCGCCGAGCGGCCTGCAGGCCGCGGGCTGCCGGCCGCCGAGCGCCCCTCGGGCTGCGGGCGCCCGGGACCCGGGCCGCCGAGCGGCCTGCAGGCTCCGTGGCCGCGGGCCGCCGAGCGACCCTCGGGCCGCCGGTCGACTTGCAGGCAGGTCGACCAGCCGGCCGCGGGCCGCCGAGCGCCCCTCGGGCCGCGGGCGCCCGGGACCCGGGCCGCCGAGCGGCCTGCAGGCTCTGTGGCCGCGGGCCGCCGAGCGCCCCTCGGGCTGCGGGCGCCCGGGACGCGGGCCGCCGAGCGACCTGCAGGCTCCGTGGCCGCGGGCCGCCGAGCGACCCTCGCGCCGCGGGCTCCCCGAGAGCCGGGCCGCCGAGCGGCCTGCAGGCCGCGGGCTGCCGGCCGCCGAGCGCCCCTCGGGCTGCGGGCGCCCGGGACCCGGGCCGCCGAGCGGCCTGCAGGCTCTGTGGCCGCGGGCCGCCGAGCGCCCCTCGGGCTGCGGGCGCCCGGGACGCGGGCCGCCGAGCGACCTGCAGGCTCCGTGGCCGCGGGCCGCCGAGCGACCCTCGCGCCGCGGGCTCCCCGAGAGCCGGGCCGCCGAGCGGCCTGCAGGCCGCGGGCTGCCGGCCGCCGAGCGCCCCTCGGGCTGCGGGCGCCCGGGACCCGGGCCGCCGAGCGGCCTGCAGGCTCCGTGGCCGCGGGCCGCCGAGCGACCCTCGGGCCGCGGGCGCCCGAGACCCGGGCCGCCGGCCGCCGAGCGACCCTCGGGCCGCGCGCGCCCGAGACCCGGGCCGCCGGCCGCCGAGCGACCCTCGGGCCGCGCGCGCCCGAGACCATGCCCGCCGGCCGCCGAGCGACCCTCGGGCCGCGCGCGCCCGAGACCATGCCCGCCGGCCGCCGAGCGACCCTCGGGCTGCGCGCGCCCGGGACCCGGGCCGCCGGCCGCCGAGCGACCCTCGGGCCGCGCGCGCCCGGGACCCGGGCCGCCGGCCGCCGAGCGACCCTCGGGCCGCGCGCGCCCGAGACCATGCCCGCCGGCCGCCGAGCGACCCTCGGGCCGCGCGCGCCCGAGACCATGCCCGCCGGCCGCCGAGCGACCCTCGGGCCGCGCGCGCCCGGGACCCGGCCCGCCGGCCGCCGAGCGACCCTCGGGCCGCGGGCGCCCAGAGACCCGGCCCGCCGGCCGCCGAGCGACAGCACGCGCGGACTCGGGCTGCGCAGCCCCGGGCTGCCGGTGGACCCGCGGCCGCCGCTTGACCCGTGTATGCTTGCTGTTCATCTCCTGGAGATTCCTGCACCAAGCTGATTGAATGAGGAACATGGAAGCACTGTATATAGGCTTTGCATTTTTCTCTTCGTTTCCTGTACTTTGCCTTCGTTTCCTTTGCGTGTGCTCTATTTTATTGTACATGTTATATTGCTTGTTATTTTTTTATTCATTTAAGGTAGGACCGCTTTTATGCGTTTCTACACCTCCCCGCCCCCCCCCCCCCCCCCGCCCCGCGTCTCCCTCCTCTGGTGCCCGCCCCAAATGAGGTCGCATCATCTTTCATAGTGTACATCCTGGGCCAGCATAAGCTTTCCAAGAATAAAATGCCCCCCCGCCTTTCCTTCCCAAGGACACCACGAACACCTCCTGTCCTGTGCAGTGCTTTTTCACCCACCGCCAGCAGAGGGCCCTCTCTGACAGACCCAGGAACTCCCCTGCTCCGAGTCATCCAGGAGAGGCTGTTCCGTTCTGTGTGAAACGGGTGGGGTGGGCTGATGAGACATCATTGCTTAGAAGGCCATCGGGTTCACCGGTTCGGTGGCAAGAGAGAACATCCTCATCCTCCTTGAGGTTGACTCGGAAGGTCTTCGGGCCCGCAGGACACCGCCCCCAAATGGGCCTCCGTGGCATAGGGAGATTTTGCCATGCGAGGTGACAACAGGAGGGGAACACGGACCCTCCTTTCCTTCTCCCGTCTGAAAGCAGGAAGAAAATCTCTCACGGGAACAGGGTGGTGGAGGGGGCGGCCGGGAGGTGTAGAGATGAGGACTGACTGCTTTCCTGTCTTAAGAAATCACGAATCATCCAAGTGGGACCGCTCATAACACACAGAGGACAGAAGTGTGGACGAGATGAGGAGAATGTGTAAGGGAACGTCTTCCACAAGAACTCTTTTCCATAGGCCGACTTCAAGACTTTCCAACATCTCTAGGTTTAGGGGTGGACTGAGTGCCATGAAAGAATGGACATTCAGCAGCCTGTCTACATCATCTCCAAAGAAGGGAAAATGCTGAAACGTCCCTAGCTCCACAAGCCTAAGGGTCTCCCTGCTCCGGAGAGTTGGAGCATATGCGTGCTTCCATGCCTACACAGATCTTGCGCTTTAGGGAAACCACAAACTAGGCAGGAGCCTGGACTTCTACAAGGCAGTCCATGTTCACACGGGTCACTGTGGTTGGCTTCCTTACTTTCATTGGATTGGATTGGGGTGGGGTGGGGTGGGGTGGGGTGGGGTGGGGTGGGGGGCGGGGGGGGGCGGTGACAAATGTCCAAGGATGAGGCATCCTAAAGAAGGAACGTGTGTGGTCCAAGCTACCCGAGGTCGCCATCCTCATTGTAGGAAGAGGACCTCTTTGGGGAGTGTGGGGAGGGGGGAGGCAAGGTAGAAGGTATGCAGATAAGGTTTGGGGGAGGGAAAAAAAGACATTTCGGTCCTAAAGCTAGTCATTTCGAAATGGGAAACAAAGGACACAAGGGAAAAGCTAAAACTGGGCACAGGCGATTGGAAAAGGTTTCTGAGGAGAAGAATCTTCGGAAAGGAATGGGAACCGTGGTCAGGACTGCTTAAGATGAGGATGGATTCAAGGACACACATGAGTGTTCGTATCAACAGGAAACCAGTGCAAAACTAGAATTCAGTTTTCTGTCTCTCGGTGAAAAAGGCCAACTTTGGGCTCGGGCTTGGGTGTTTCTTCTATTGCTCTGCTCTCTCCGTCATGAGAGAGAAAGCTTTCCTTCCTTTTTCCGGAAGGAAGGAAGGAAGGAAGGAAGGAAGGAAGGAAGGAAGGCAGGCAGGCAGGCAGGCAGGCTTATGTCTTCTAAAAATCATCACTTCTTTTCTAGGTTACCTTTATCAGGTCTTGGGGGACTCACGTGGACTTAGTCCTCTTGATATTCAAAGAGCCAGGGTTGGCTCACAAGGAAAGAGGCTTCTCTCTTTGCCTAGCAAGTCTTTCCCTGGGATGTGGGTGACGTGGCTAAGGAGGCACTGTTCCCCAGTGACCTATCTAACTGTTTTACACTCGTTGGGGTATTTTGGACACATTTGCCCCCAAACCGAATGACACATGAAGTCTTTTGCACTTAGAATGCATGTTGAGAGAGGATCCAAGAGGAGAGGGCCTAGCTCAAGAATGTGTTCTCTCTCCTTCGAAAGCAGAGCCATGAAACGGAGTAGGCTTCCTGGAGAGGTTTCCTGACATGGGAAGCGTTGTCGAAGAGGAAGGAACGTGAAGCCTTCTTTGGCTTGTGTCTATACACGGGTGTGTTCCAGCTGCTCTGGAAATGATGGGATCCTTCTTCTCTGCCCTGGCATACAGGGTTTTCGGTCGTCCAAATGGAGGCTCACACGACAGGGACTGAGCCCAGTATCAAGGAGATATTCCACCCGAGTTTCATGCCGAGGCGGCAACAACAGCCTCTTGAAAGATGATGGGGGGTGGGGGGGGGCCACACGTGGATCAATTCCATTCTGTCCATTCAACAGAGGGTCGGGGCTACAGCAGACCCCAGAGAGGGACAGCAGACCCCAGAGAGGGGCAGCAGCCCGGCCGGCCACTGGGTCTCCATGTCTCAGGCTTCCTGGGGAACCTCACCCCCCCCCCCCAGGTCCCCGCCGCCCCCCGCATTCCGCCACCCACCTTGGTGCATTTCGAATGGCTCCAATTGTAAATAGATGCTGGTGGGAAGATTTCTACAGGTTACCTGCAATGGCTGACCTGTCATGCTTGTCACCCTGGGGGAAAACAATTCTCTTTGTCCCCAGAGGCGTCAGACCTCCTCTCTCAGGAACCCCTGAGCCCCGGCCACTGGACTTCACTCCACTGGCACGTAGTAAGGGTCATCCAAACGTTCCTGTGACGGTGAGTATGGTTTCCATGTGGGTTGAAGCCTTCCCTTGCTGCAAGCCTTCTGTCCTCACCATGGCATAGAGACGGTTAAAAAAAAATTGTGTTTGCCACTTTGGGTATACCTTCCACAGCCTGCAGTGATCAAGGCACCCACTTCGCTGGGCAAGTCCTATGAGCCTTCACAAAAGCTCTTGCAAACTTCTTGGGACCATCACTTTTCCAGTCACGCTCAATCATCAGGCAAGATTGACAGGGCCGATGGGAAAACTGGACTCCGAGAAGAACGAGTGACCTACGTGGGGCTGAATGAACTGAGGACTAGGATGATAGTGTGTGTATGACTACTTGTCTACAATAGGACTGATTGGGGAAGCCGCTGGGGGCGGGGGGGGGGGGGGGCAGGGTGCGGATACCTTAGGAGCTTGGGATGAACATATACACATTCCTATACGTAAAGTGGATAATCAACAAGCTCTTACGACTTGGCACAGGAAACTATACTCAATACTTTGTAATAACCTGTAAGAGAAAAAAAATCTGAAACAGAATCTATATCTATCTATCTATCTACCTATCTTTCTATCTAAATCACTGTGCTGTACACCTGAAACTGCACGACATTATAAATGCTTCCATTATTTCAAACAGAAAAGAATCTCCTAACCTGAGTGAGAGAGAGAGAGAGAGAACAGGACGGATTGTGAAATCTTTTCTTTTCCAGCTACAAGGGAAAATGAAAACAAACAAAACCCAATTTATTTTAAAAGTTGGACATCCATTTGGTGACTTGTACCCTTGTCAGCAAAATGGAATCACTTCTCTTTTTCTCCCTACCTGCTCCGTCCAGAATTCAGAAACTCTCCGTGAGGCTC
>NC_080200.1:34298572-34317582 GCF_030028045.1 Hippopotamus amphibius kiboko | reverse complement strand
GACCATGCCCGCCGGCCGCCGAGCGACCCTCGGGCCGCGGGCGCCCAGAGACCCGGCCCGCCGGCCGCCGAGCGACAGCACGCGCGGACTCGGGCTGCGCAGCCCCGGGCTGCCGGTGGACCCGCGGCCGCCGCTTGACCCGTGTATGCTTGCTGTTCATCTCCTAGAGATTCCTGCACCAAGCTGATTGAATGAGGAACATGGAAGCACTGTATATAGGCTTTGCATTTTTCTCTTCGTTTCCTGTACTTTGCCTTCGTTTCCTTTGCGTGTGCTCTATTTTATTGTACATGTTATATTGCTTGTTATTTTTTTATTCATTTAAGGTAGGACCGCTTTTATGCGTTTCTACACCTCCCCGCCCCCCCCCCCCCCCCCCCGCCCCGCGTCTCCCTCCTCTGGTGCCCGCCCCAAATGAGGTCGCATCATCTTTCATAGTGTACATCCTGGGCCAGCATAAGCTTTCCAAGAATAAAATGCCCCCCCGCCTTTCCTTCCCAAGGACACCACGAACACCTCCTGTCCTGTGCAGTGCTTTTTCACCCACCGCCAGCAGAGGGCCCTCTCTGACAGACCCAGGAACTCCCCTGCTCCGAGTCATCCAGGAGAGGCTGTTCCGTTCTGTGTGAAACGGGTGGGGTGGGCTGATGAGACATCATTGCTTAGAAGGCCATCGGGTTCACCGGTTCGGTGGCAAGAGAGAACATCCTCATCCTCCTTGAGGTTGACTCGGAAGGTCTTCGGGCCCGCAGGACACCGCCCCCAAATGGGCCTCCGTGGCATAGGGAGATTTTGCCATGCGAGGTGACAACAGGAGGGGAACACGGACCCTCCTTTCCTTCTCCCGTCTGAAAGCAGGAAGAAAATCTCTCACGGGAACAGGGTGGTGGAGGGGGCGGCCGGGAGGTGTAGAGATGAGGACTGACTGCTTTCCTGTCTTAAGAAATCACGAATCATCCAAGTGGGACCGCTCATAACACACAGAGGACAGAAGTGTGGACGAGATGAGGAGAATGTGTAAGGGAACGTCTTCCACAAGAACTCTTTTCCATAGGCCGACTTCAAGACTTTCCAACATCTCTAGGTTTAGGGGTGGACTGAGTGCCATGAAAGAATGGACATTCAGCAGCCTGTCTACATCATCTCCAAAGAAGGGAAAATGCTGAAACGTCCCTAGCTCCACAAGCCTAAGGGTCTCCCTGCTCCGGAGAGTTGGAGCATATGCGTGCTTCCATGCCTACACAGATCTTGCGCTTTAGGGAAACCACAAACTAGGCAGGAGCCTGGACTTCTACAAGGCAGTCCATGTTCACACGGGTCACTGTGGTTGGCTTCCTTACTTTCATTGGATTGGATTGGGGTGGGGTGGGGTGGGGTGGGGTGGGGTGGGGTGGGGTGGGGGGCGGGGGGGGGCGGTGACAAATGTCCAAGGATGAGGCATCCTAAAGAAGGAACGTGTGTGGTCCAAGCTACCCGAGGTCGCCATCCTCATTGTAGGAAGAGGACCTCTTTGGGGAGTGTGGGGAGGGGGGAGGCAAGGTAGAAGGTATGCAGATAAGGTTTGGGGGAGGGAAAAAAAGACATTTCGGTCCTAAAGCTAGTCATTTCGAAATGGGAAACAAAGGACACAAGGGAAAAGCTAAAACTGGGCACAGGCGATTGGAAAAGGTTTCTGAGGAGAAGAATCTTCGGAAAGGAATGGGAACCGTGGTCAGGACTGCTTAAGATGAGGATGGATTCAAGGACACACATGAGTGTTCGTATCAACAGGAAACCAGTGCAAAACTAGAATTCAGTTTTCTGTCTCTCGGTGAAAAAGGCCAACTTTGGGCTCGGGCTTGGGTGTTTCTTCTATTGCTCTGCTCTCTCCGTCATGAGAGAGAAAGCTTTCCTTCCTTTTTCCGGAAGGAAGGAAGGAAGGAAGGAAGGAAGGAAGGAAGGCAGGCAGGCAGGCAGGCAGGCAGGCTTATGTCTTCTAAAAATCATCACTTCTTTTCTAGGTTACCTTTATCAGGTCTTGGGGGACTCACGTGGACTTAGTCCTCTTGATATTCAAAGAGCCAGGGTTGGCTCACAAGGAAAGAGGCGTCTCTCTTTGCCTAGCAAGTCTTTCCCTGGGATGTGGGTGACGTGGCTAAGGAGGCACTGTTCCCCAGTGACCTATCTAACTGTTTTACACTCGTTGGGGTATTTTGGACACATTTGCCCCCAAACCGAATGACACATGAAGTCTTTTGCACTTAGAATGCATGTTGAGAGAGGATCCAAGAGGAGAGGGCCTAGCTCAAGAATGTGTTCTCTCTCCTTCGAAAGCAGAGCCATGAAACGGAGTAGGCTTCCTGGAGAGGTTTCCTGACATGGGAAGCATTGTCGAAGAGGAAGGAACGTGAAGCCTTCTTTGGCTTGTGTCTATACACGGGTGTGTTCCAACTGCTCTGGAAATGATGGGATCCTTCTTCTCTGCCCTGGCATACAGGGTTTTCGGTCGTCCAAATGGAGGCTCACACGACAGGGACTGAGCCCAGTATCAAGGAGATATTCCACCCGAGTTTCATGCCGAGGCGGCAACAACAGCCTCTTGAAAGATGATGGGGGGTGGGGGGGGGCCACACGTGGATCAATTCCATTCTGTCCATTCAACAGAGGGTCGGGGCTACAGCAGACCCCAGAGAGGGACAGCAGACCCCAGAGAGGGGCAGCAGCCCGGCCGGCCACTGGGTCTCCATGTCTCAGGCTTCCTGGGGAACCTCACCCCCCCCCCCAGGTCCCCGCCGCCCCCCGCATTCCGCCACCCACCTTGGTGCATTTCGAATGGCTCCAATTGTAAATAGATGCTGGTGGGAAGATTTCTACAGGTTACCTGCAATGGCTGACCTGTCATGCTTGTCACCCTGGGGGAAAACAATTCTCTTTGTCCCCAGAGGCGTCAGACCTCCTCTCTCAGGAACCCCTGAGCCCCGGCCACTGGACTTCACTCCACTGGCACGTAGTAAGGGTCATCCAAACGTTCCTGTGACGGTGAGTATGGTTTCCATGTGGGTTGAAGCCTTCCCTTGCTGCAAGCCTTCTGTCCTCACCATGGCATAGAGACGGTTAAAAAAAAAATTGTGTTTGCCACTTTGGGTATACCTTCCACAGCCTGCAGTGATCAAGGCACCCACTTCGCTGGGCAAGTCCTATGAGCCTTCACAAAAGCTCTTGCAAACTTCTTGGGACCATCACTTTTCCAGTCACGCTCAATCATCAGGCAAGATTGACAGGGCCGATGGGAAAACTGGACTCCGAGAAGAACGAGTGACCTACGTGGGGCTGAATGAACTGAGGACTAGGATGATAGTGTGTGTATGACTACTTGTCTACAATAGGACTGATTGGGGAAGCCGCTGGGGGCGGGGGGGGGGCAGGGTGCGGATACCTTAGGAGCTTGGGATGAACATATACACATTCCTATACGTAAAGTGGATAATCAACAAGCTCTTACGACTTGGCACAGGAAACTATACTCAATACTTTGTAATAACCTGTAAGAGAAAAAAAATCTGAAACAGAATCTATATCTATCTATCTATCTACCTATCTTTCTATCTAAATCACTGTGCTGTACACCTGAAACTGCACGACATTATAAATGCTTCCATTATTTCAAACAGAAAAGAATCTCCTAACCTGAGTGAGAGAGAGAGAGAGAGAACAGGACGGATTGTGAAATCTTTTCTTTTCCAGCTACAAGGGAAAATGAAAACAAACAAAACCCAATTTATTTTAAAAGTTGGACATCCATTTGGTGACTTGTACCCTTGTCAGCAAAATGGAATCACTTCTCTTTTTCTCCCTACCTGCTCCGTCCAGAATTCAGAAACTCTCCGTGAGGCTCCTTATTTCTTTGGCAAGAGAGTCACTTGCACGCGTTCCTTAGAGGCCCACGTTACGTTTCCATAAAACGGGAATACACACTTGTGGATATGAGATTCTGGTGCTATTCATTTTCCTTAGGGTGTTGCTTTTCACCTGAAAACCGGACTGGATCCTGAAGTCTTTCAAGTTGCCCCCAATATCTGGCTACAACTCTCTCCATGAATGTTTCCCACTTTCGCCCACCCTTTTGACTTGGCATCACTGACAACGAAAACGGCCCTTTGCCTGAAGCCCTACAGACCGAAGCTGGAGGACTTGGTGAAAACTTTAGAGACATGGCCACCACAGCTCCTGTGGAAACCATCCTGGTGCCTGTTTCTGTGAGAGCCACTCTGAAAGTCGAACCAAACACCCGACATCATCACAGCCATTTCAAACTGCTAAAGTTGCTTCCACCCTAACATCTACAAATCTTCTTCACTGACACCGCCCCCCACACGCTCCCCCCCCCCCCCCACTGGTTTATAATCGGCTCCAGTGATGGACCTTTGTCTTCCTTTGGTTTCCATACAAGTGCCTCTTAGGAAATAACCTGATTGCTTGCACCACAGGCCTAGTTTTTGGGAGCCCATCAACATCACTGCCTCCTGAGAGGAGATATGATAACTGTTTCACAGAACCGACCTGTTCTCAGAACTCAGAAACAGTTTCCATGAAATGGAGGCCTCTACTAACCTATTTTCTCCCTTTCCCTCCCTCCCCGCCTCCCTCCCTCCCTCCATCTCCCTCTCCCTCACACACACACACACACACACACACACACACACACACACACACACACACACACACACAGTCACCAGGTCAGCTTTCAATATGTTCAGAGTAGGCCGCCCCAAAATGTGTCTCCTTGAATTCAAGTCGCTTAAGAACTGGACAGCACAAGACCGGACATTCTGGCCCTCCTTTCTGTCCTCCCACAGCAGAGCACGATCTCAAGTTAAGACGTTTGCTTCCACGCATGTCCGTGATTCTCAAATGGTTTAGTGGGGTTTCCTGGGTTAGGAAAAAGAGGGGACTCCTATTTGCCTGAGACAAGGAGAAGTTCTCACACAACCTTCACCCATCCCTCCCTCCCTCCCTCCCTCCCTCCCTCCCTCCCTGCAGTTTGGAGGGGGCAGCCTAAGGGTGGGGAAATTGGGGAAGGAAAAAAAAAAGCCGTTCGATAAAGGGGAGCTCGAGGCAAAGTCAAAGGCTCCCGATCTGACCGGAGAGCATTCTGCATTTGAATGAAGCGATTGAACAAGGCCCTGCGGAATGAAGCGTCCGGACTTCCCCTCCCCCTCTCCCGGCAACTATCAGCCCTGGCGACTTGGGAAGGAGCGAGCGGTGGAGAAGCGGGCGGGGGCGGGGGCGGGGGCGGGGGCGGGGGCGGGACCAACAGACAATAGCCGCTGCCTGCCTGCCTGCCTGCCGGGCTGAGGCCTGAGGGCTGCGGGCCACGCTGGTTTCTGCAACTCAATCCCTTCCAGGAAGCACCTGTGATGACTGCTTGGCAGGGAATGGTCAAAGCTGAACTCTCTTGGCCTATTTCTGAAAAAGGCCTGAGTCTCAGCTACGACAGATTTTCTGGATTTCTTGGCCCATGCGCAGACCCGCACCCTCCCATCCTGTCAGATCCTTTGTACCCACACCTCCCCTGGGAGAGTTCGTTGGCCTCGTCTGGAACATGAACAAGCAAAACCAAACATAGTGTGACATGATGTATTGGTCTTTATTGAAAAGAAACGTGCTCCTCTCGCACACCTGAGGGCAGGAAGCAAAGGCACGTTCTCAGCAGGACGGGGGACAGGGAACCCGAACCCAGGCCGGTCAGCAGTGGCCCCCTGCCCCCCACCGCCCCGCCCTCCCCATCCCCGTCTCTCCCAGGCCCACGTGGGGCCTCCCTTCCCTGCCTCTCTCTGTGCCCCTCGTCTCCAGCTCCCCCAGCCCAGCTTCCGCACCCCCCCCCCCCCCCGGCCCCGGGAAGGGGAGGCATGTCTGTCCCAGCTCCAGTTCTGATATTTCACTTGTGAAACTTCCCTAGGCCCAGGTGCCAGCTTGCCGTCCTGCTGCTTCATGTCCGTCTCTATCAGCCATGCCCAAAGGGCACGGGAAATTATGGACAGCAAATAGCACACCTAGACGGTGTGTGCGTGGGGGGGGGGGTGTCCCTTCTCCAGGAAGCAGTGAGGGAACAAAAGGAGGCCTGGGGGAAGGAGTCCTGGGTGCCTATCATCGCGCCCCCGCCCCCCCACCGCCCCGCAGAGCACCATTCATTTCCATCTCCGCATCTGAAGGACACATAGTCCTGGTTGAAGCAACTTGATGAGGATTCCCCTCCTAACGACGTGACAGAACCTATGAAGAACTGCACTCCTTGAATCCATAAATGCTAACGGGATCCAAGGAGTTTTCCATCAATGGCAGAAAAAGAAATGGTCCTGAACATAATAACTGCCAAGTATTCCTCTAGACGGAGGCATCATTCACTTTTTCTTAACTTTTTTTCTTTTCATGTTTTACAATAAACTGTATATATTTAGAGTGTACAATTTGGTACCCCAATCTTCCAATTCATTCCCCCCCAACCCTCCCCGCTTTCCCCACTTGGTGTCCATATGTTTGTGCTCTACATCTGTGTCTCTCTTTCTGCCTTGCACACCAGTTGATGTGTACCATTTTTCTGCAGTCCACATATATGTGTGAATATACAATATTTGTTTTTCTCTTTCTGACTCACTCTCATTCACTTGTTAACAACAGTAACGATGACGACGACAAGGACAAGGATAAGGACCGGAAAAACAACAACAGAGAGAGCACTGGGCGAGTTTTCCACTTCTTAAAGGAAGGAGGCCGTGTTCCCAGGCAGGTTGGCTCAGCTGCACAGTTCCCTCCGGTGACTATTCCTGGGGGCACCGTCGAGGTGATGCACGAAACACACAGGAGGAGGCCTTCTTGAATGTCCTGCCCAGGAAATGGGGACATGATTCCAGCAGTGGCGATGGCTGCCCTTCTCTTTAGGGTGACACACGGGCCTGATGGCACCGGGCAAACCCTCCCCTCCCTCCCTCCCTCCCTCCCTCCCTCCCACCTACCTTCCTTCCTTCCTTCCTTCCTTCCTTCCTTCCTTCCTTCCTTCCTTCTTGAGGCTCTTGGCCTCCCCACTGAAAGGAAGAGCCCAGGGCCCAGCAGCAAAGACCTTCTGCTGATCCTTGCCAGGGGGCTCTCATTTTACACACTTGAATAGGATCAGTAGACACCGTCATCTCATGAGAAGCAGAAAATATCATCTAAAAGCCTACTTTCCTGGTGTCTCAGCGTCCAGGGCTCCTCCTTCTCAGGGATCTTGTGCTCTGTAGGGATAATTCACATGCTGGGGGAGTAGGTTCCCAATAGCATCTTATGAAATGGATTACAGGATGTCTTCCTTTGAAAAAGATAAAGATTATTTGGGAAAGTTATTCATATGAAGCACATGGATGATATCCTCTCTGATCTATATATTAGAGTTGACCGTTGAACAACCAACATGGGGGATTAGGGGGGCCGACCCCACACACACCATTGAGAACCCATGCATAACTTCACAGTCCAAGCTCTGTATCGGGGCTTCCACCTCTGGGTACTCAGCAACCAGAGATCCTGCAGTGCCATAGTGCACAGCTATGGAAAACATCCCCTTATGAGTCACACACACACACACACACACACACACACACACACACACACACACACACACGCGCGCGCGCGCGCGCACGTGCTCGAGCGCAGACATCTCAACTTTGTTACCCAAACGTTAGTGGTGTTCGAATAATCTTAGAAGTGATGACTGCTGTCTGATGAAATCAATGGATCCATCAATCAATCTATGACACTACACTTTGTATTTCCTAGTCTCAAAATTATTTGGAATTTGGCTCCTTAGAAGTTTAGCTTGGTCCTTCAAGGACAGTGTCAGTTGGAGAGAAAATAACATTTCTTCAAATCATGGAAGTGAAATAGTCCTGGACGCTTATGTGAAACATTAACATAATTTTTCTTCTTTATTTTATAAGATAACTGGAATTAGGAAGAAAATCTCCTCGTGAAAAACCAGGTGCTACCTTTCCTTGACTGATGATCGAAGAGGAGAAAGCATTTTCTGGGCCCATGCAACTTGAGAGAAGTTCTAACTTTTCTGGAAAAGAAAGATTCCCACCCTCCCCTTGCTCGGCCATGCTAGAAACCTTCCCCTGCCCCAAACTCTGACGTGTCCCCTTGTTTGGCCTCACTGTGTGTCGTCCGTGGGCACGGGAACACACTTGCGTTCCGTAACAGGAGAGCCTATGGAGAAAAGATCTCTGCCCACTTTCATGGGATCTGCATTGCTGGCTAGGTAAACCTAAGACATCAAAAGAAGTGCCTTGGAACACATGCTCCTTCCACACTGGTCACCTCATAGGATTCCTAAATGACTCTGGTTCAGCACTCACTCGACTTGGCTGTGTTTCTGTGCTTCCTGACCTAAAGGATCTATCTGGATATGCCACCCGATAGAAGCTGAAATAAATTCACTTTGGACGTGTGTGAATGCCGTTCATACAGAGAGTGGGGACTGCAGGGAGCTCTTGTGGATAAAGAAAAATGGGGGAACACATGTAGGCGACAGCACATAAAGTATAGAAAGATACACGAAGGTTTCCTTCGTTCGCGGGTTGGGAAGGGGGAACGACAGAACATTCCCTGCTTCTACTCTACGCACGCACGCAGGCAGGCAGGCAGGCAGGCAGGCAGGCAGGCAGGCAGGCACCGGAGTGGGGTGGGGTGGGGGGAGCTGGCTCCTTACCCCACCCACCAGGGACGCGTGCGCGTTTAAAGAGACCAGGAGGAACGTGGTGGCGGTGGCGATGAGGAAGGAGGACCACGTTCAAGGTGTGGATTTGCGGTGAGGGCTACGTGAGGTGACTAAGAACTCGGTGCAGTGAGCGGCCCATACAAGGACAGAAGCGATGGTCCCCTAATGCTTGCAGGGCCTGGCCAGGAGCATGAACGGGCGCCCGTGTCCCCAGGTTGGCATCATGACACTAGTTCATCCCTGTGAAACAGGATGTGTTTTCTGTGTTCTCCTGTCTTGACAAACACACGTCTTTACCTGTGTCTCCGTACAACGACGGTCTCTGCGTGACAGTCGGCAGAACATCCCCAGGGACAATTATCACAGAGACCTGAGGTTCTGCTTGGCTGGCAATGCTTGTGTGAATACTGCAGTGAGATACAGACAGACAGACAGACAGACAGACAGACACACACACACACACACACACACACACACACACACACACACACCCCTACGTATAATTATGTGTATTTAATATGATATCTGTATTGATTTTCTGTCTCAGATGACGAATGATGCTGTCAGCCTCATGATTTTCACACAGGGTTTCTGTGTGTGTCCTACTGTCGGGACAACATAGCCGGTCTGTGTCATGGAAGCAGAGACACCGTGGGAGTCACAGGAATGAAGACCTCGTTCTAGGAACTGGACCTTCCAGAGGCCTGGGAGCAGCTGGGCAGGGCAGGGCTGGGCTGGGCTGCGGAGGAGGGGAGGGGAGGGAAGGCTGTGGCTCTCAGTCCTCTGAGTGCCCGGTGGCAGTGGCGGAGGTGGCAGTGCCGATGGAGCTGTCAGCGCCCACAGGGAAAGGTAGCCACCGATGTGCGGGGCCACAGGGGAGACATGGAGAGACTCGGGGGAAGGCACAGCTGTCCCTCGGTGGATCTGCGGCCAGGCAGCCAGGAGTGGCCTGGGCCACTGTCGTCCAGGGGGCACCAGCTGGGAACACTAGCCAGACGCAGGGCGGCGGGGGTGGGTGGGTGTGTGTGTGTGTGTGTGTGTATGTGTGGATGGACAGCCTTCCACCCTGCACCTCTGTGCCCACCTGTCACCGTGTGGGATGGCGACAGCCTGCAGAGAGCCTTGGCTGTGGCTTCACTTCCAATGCCTACATCCCATCCAGCGTTCTCTTCGCACCAGCCCTACCCTGGGGTCGCACGGGGAGGGGGAGACTCAGAAAGGCGGTTCCCAGGCTGCCCCCGCATGGAAGTCACATGAGCCTCCGGACATGGCCGTGCCACGTCAAACACGCGTCTGGAGGTAGGTCAGACTTTACATTGTGTTACGGTTTGTTTTCTTGGGAGAAGTTGTGTCTCTTAGGCCAGGAGCAACTGGAATTGTCGGTCAAAGTCCTCAGGCAGCCCTTTGACTTGGAGGCCGAGCACAAGTTTGACACGGTATGTTTCCGGTGACATGGAATTGCAGATGGCCCACGAAGCATGCTCTCGGCAATACTGCCAAGCCTGTGGTCTCACAGGGGACGGTCTCCTCGACCGAGATGTCACCATCTCGGGAGTCCGCACCTGGAGCGACACGGTGACCTCAGGACGGGCGCCCTGTCTGTGCGCCCCATCCGGATGCGCGTGGACGGGAATGGAGCAGCTCTGGGAACGGTGGACGATGCCAGCTCTTGTTCTTCTGCTCTGCTGCCTGCCGTGCACGGCTGTGGAGAGGGACGCGCCGCTGTGGAGAGGGATGAGCCGAGTCCAGTGTCTCTGAACCCACCCCAGGCAAAGAGGAGCAGGACAGTGGGTGTGGGCCCTCCCTCGTGTGTGGCCAGGATCCTGTGCGGGGGGAGAGTCCCTGGCCCTCCCGCTGAGAGGAAGGTGCGAGAGGTGGATCGGCGGCGGCGTCTTTCCTCGGGGCCCCAGAGCTTCTGCGGCTCCGATCTCCCCTCTTCACAGTTCTAGTTGGCGCCCGCCCCAGCACAAACCTACCTGAGAGCTTCCCTGGTATCCGGAAGCGATGGCTTTGTGTTTTGAGGACGCAAGGGGAGAAAGAGCTGAGCAAAGCTTTTCCCTGGAACCTGAGTGTCTATGGGTGTGTCTGGCCCATCACCAGCGAGCGTGCTGAGTGCCACTTCCTGAGGGCAGGTGCTCTTTAAGGAAAGTATGGCTTCGTATCTTTGTGACACGCAGGCCCTTCTAGAATGTGGAGCGAGTTTCTCAAGAATCCCAGCAGAATCCCAGGTGCTGTGGAGGCTAGGGCCTCAAAGGTCCGGCTCCATCCCCTCTCTCCATCCTGGCCTGGCCTGGCCTGGCTGGGCCCCTAAGGACCCTGCTGGCCTCTAGAGTGGCCCCTGCTTCTCGGTTGGTTTCCACGCTGCTGCTCACAGAGCCATCTTCTCCAAAGGCAGCCGACCGCCGTATTCCTTCCGTGGAGGCCTGGCACGGCTCTCCTCGGCTTGGATGATAGCATGAGAGGACTGACAAGCTGGGTCCTTCCTCCAGGGCTGACCTTTTACAAACTCCGCCTTGAAGAGGGGTAAAGTCAGCATGTCATTCTCACGTGTAAGATGGGACCCGAGGGGCCCGTTCCTAGCTCTACCACTTGGGAGAGTGGGGGACTCTTCCGTCAAGGAAACGGAGAGCTCATACTTGATGGTGCGGTTGTCAGAAGCCTTTTTCTAAGCCTCCCCTGGCCCCACCGTGTCAGAAAGACGTGTCCCTCCACCTGCCAGGGACTTGATGAAGGAGAGTCACTCTGGTAGAAGTACCCGAAGCTCGAGGACTTCACTGCCGTCTCCCTTTCTCTGGCACGGGCCCGCCCCTGGAGGAGCCCTGTCTTCACCTGGCCGTGACGGCACCGCTCAGGGGAGCTGGAGACAGGACCCCAATGAGGGCAGGTGGATGGGAGCCTGTTCAAAATGACCTACACACCCAATCTGCCGTAGACATGGTCCACAGATCGTGGACGTGCCTGTGCCCCCGAAGACATCCGTGTGGCCCCGGGCATCCGGCAGCCATCTTCTCCATGTTCTCCTGACCTGTGCTCTCGCTCTTTTCTCCGGAGCACTCGCCTGATGATTCGTGGGGGCATGAAACCCCAGCTGGCAGGAGCCAAATGATCTTCCCAACACAAGGGAAAAGAAGAGGTGGGGTCCCGCATCCATCCAATGTTTCTGTGCCTAAGAATGAGTTTCTAAGAAATCTCATCCTCCTTTAGCTCCCTTAACACCCCCCCCACCCCGGCGCCCGCCAGCCCGGGCCATAGTATAGTTACTTTCCCAGATTTCCTCCCTCTCCTCAGCAGAACCGAAGAGATTGTAGGTGTTGCCACTTCTCTGAGTCTTTCTTTGCTTTCTTAGGAGGGCTGCCCCATGTCACGTAAAACTTGGAAGACATACATGCGTGAGCATCTCTCCTTGTGATTCTAACCCAGGGAAGAGCATTTAAAACTCGAAAGGAGGCAAACTAGGGTTCAGGCACCCAGAGTTGAGCTGGGTGGCCACTGGGAAGAGAGTTCCAGACCCCTTCCTGTTTGGGGGAGGGGGAAATCTCCCCCTCTGCCCCTCTTGAGTCCTCGTGGCTGGACTCATCCTAACATGGACTCAAGGCGGATAGAGGAAGCGGGAGCGGGAACACGTGTTCGTTTGTTGTTGTTGTTGTTGTTTTACCTTCTAGCCGTGAGAAGTGGCTGAGGCGGGCAGCTTTTCGACTGTGTAGACCAAGGGACAGTACATGTGTGAGACAGGGATCAGACCGAGAGACTTAGCTTTCGGGTGCGCCCTGAGGGAAGGAAGAATCTAAACAGAGTTTGGGCTTGGGGGGGGTCCCTGAAAGAAGTCACAGTGTCTGTCTCCCTAGGCTTCTCGGCCCCAATGAATTCCCTACTTTGGGGATCGGAGCGTCCTCCTAACTCCAGGTGCAGATGCAGGGAGTGCGCCTTTCACCCGCGAGAGAGATGGATGTCTCGCTTTCAGGGAGACACAAAGAAGAGCCCGAGGGTCCCTCTTGTGTTGGCCGCCTGCTTGAGGTCACCGTCACGCCAAATGATCACTGTGCCACGGAGGTGCATTTTGGCGTGGCCTATCCTGGGCTCCACAGCCACCTCCCTGAGAACGGGTATGGTCAGAACCGTAGGAAGCTCAAGGGCGCCGCCAGCCGGTTTCAAAAACGTATCTGTCAGCACCTGCTGGCTGCAACCGCGAGGTTTGCAAGTGCCCTCCGCATAATTCTCCCCCTCCCCCGCAACGACGTCATCACTTCCAATCCTGGCGAACAATGTATGGAACCTTTGCTGGGGTTTTCGTTTGTTTCTCTTTTGTGGGGTTTCTCTCTCTCTCTCTCTCTCTCTCTCTCTCTCTCTCTCTCTCTCTGTCTCTCTGTCTCTGTCTCTGTCTCTGTCTCTGTCTCTGTCTCTGTCTCTGTCTCTGTCTCTGTCTCTCTCTGTCTCTCTCTCTCTGTCACACGCGCTCTGATGTTCGGGGCCTAATGGGAGAAATGAAATCAAGCGAGGGGTTTTGCCCTCAGGTTGCCTTGGTCTCGGGTTGACTTGTGTGCGCTGAGAAAGACGGCCTTTACTGAAGGCCCTGCGCAGACTTTTTGACACCCCCGATCCATGGAATCCTGAAGCTGTGGAACCTAGAAATCTTTCGGTCTCCTTTTGATTTGGAAATCTTCTCCTTGACAGAAAGAAGCCCATTTAAAAGAGAAAAAGAAAAAGTGGAACTGCATGAGCAGATCGGTTTTTAGATCTCAGCCGGGCGGCTGCCCGGTTCTCTGGGGAGAACTGTCTTCATCTTGCAAATCTGTACACACAGCCCACAGTGGCCTGGGATGGAGGCCAGTGGACTGGATTGGGCAGAACCTGAGACCAGAGGAAAGAGAAAAAAAATAAGAAAAATGGTGGTGGTGGTTGGGGGGAGGGGGAAGAGGTCTGCTTTGAAAAATAGGAACTGCTGGCAGGGCTCCCTCACCCCCACCCCCCCACCCCAAAGTAGGACTGTGTATCCAGGCGTAGAAATGATACTGCGCCAAGAAGGCAAGCGCTGTTGAGACTGCTGTTCCTATGATGTTACAAACCGAAAGCGATGCTTTCTGGTCGAGGCTCTCCATGACAATCTGCTAAGCAAATCACACGTTGGCTGTTTTGGACGTTCTCTGCAGTTTTCATTGGGAGTGAGGAAGAGCCGTTTGTACATGTTTTGATACAATGTTTTGAATGCTGTGGGACCATGGTATGTTTCCGCCGTGGATGAACAAGGTTGCCTTTTCCAGCTTCCGCTTGCATGGTCATTTCCTGGTCCTGACGACCCCCCCGCCCCAAGTGAGGGAGGCCTGTGTGTCTTTGTGTCCATTTAGAAGGGTTGGTGCTTGATGCCAGCATGATATCCAAATCTTGATTTTGGACTTACCAAACTACTGTTGGGAGTTTGTTTCTTGTCTTAATCTCCCTTAACTCTTGCAGTCACCTGAGTGTCCACTCTTGATTTCGCGTCTCTCTCTGCCTCTGTCTCTGTCTCTCTCGCTCTTTCCTTTTGTTGATTTCTTCAAGGCAAGCCATCTTTTTCCTCCTCCTCCTCCTCCTCCTCCTCCTCCTCCTCCTCCTCCTCCTCCTCCTCCTCCTCCTCCTCCTCCCCCCCTCCTCCTCCTCCCCCACCACCCTCCTCTTCCTCTTGCTCCTTTCTCTGCCCCCCTCCCCCCTCCCTCCCTCCTCCCCCCGCCCTTTTAAAATGGAAGTCTAACAGACTGACAAGAGTATATTGGTTTTCAGGTGTATACCCTAGCGAGTGGCTATGTTTACACATGGCCCAGGGATCTCCGTGATAAGTCTCGTTACTGTCTGTCACCATTCGATGTCATGACAGTAGGATGGACTCTATTCCGCCTGCTGTACATGACATCCTGCGAGTGAGTTGTTTATTTCATAACTAGAAGTGGGCACCGCTTCCTCTCCCTCACCTATTGCACTCGTCTCCCTCTTCCCCCCTCCCTCCCTCCTCTGGCCACCCCCCATTTGTTCCTTTTAGGTGTCGAGGAACCTGTTTGCGGTTCCTTCTTTGTGTTCATGTGTGTGTATTGCTGTGTACGTTCTTCACAGACATGATAGTCTCGCGACCTGAGGTATCTTGTGTAGCGCAATACCCTCTGGGTCTCTCCATGTTTCCGCGGATGGCAAGACCTCATTCCCTGGTAGGGTTGAGTCATAAACGCGCGCGCGCCTGTGTGTGACTAGGTAGAGACGTATGCACACAGAGAGCGCTATCGGTATGTCCCTAACTATGGCTACATAGGGATAGGTGTGGATACACATACACGTGTATGTATGTGTCACCCTCACCCCCTCGGTGGGCACGTAGTGGAGTTGCTGGGTCACGTGGTAGTTGTTGGTGCAGTGCTTTCAGGGACTTCTGTGCTGTTTTCCGTAGTGTCATCTGTTGTCGGGGAGCCATTCTGTCAGGCGCCAGGTGATATCTCTGAGTCCTCCAGCATGACATGGTGGTGGTCTCTCTCAGCGTGAAAAATAGGTGTCCCGTCAGGAGCCACTTTCCTCTGCCGTTTGGAACTTGCTGTCGCGATTCCAGATCCTGGGCCTGGCCGTGTATGCTTGTGCAGAGAAATGCCAGCGCTTTCTATCATACCCTCCATTTAAAAAAAAAAATGGTTCTGTATTTGATGGGCTGCGTTGGGTCTTTTTTTGCTGTGCGCGGGCTTTCTTTCCGTTGCGGTGAGTGGGGGCTCCCCTTCGTTGTGGTGCGCAGGCTCCTCATTGCCAGTGGCTTCTCTTGGTGCGGAGCACGGGCTCCAGGCACGGGGGCTTCAGGAGTTGCGGCACATGGGCTCAGTCGTTGTGCCTCACGGGCTTCGTTGCTCCGCGGCATGTGGGACCTTCCTGGAGCAGGGATCGAACCCGTGTCCCCTGCAGTGGCGGGCGGATTCTTAAGTAGTGCGCCAGCTAGGCAGCCCCAGTTGTTTCTTGTATTTCAGGGAAAGGTTTCCTTTGGCTTTTGGTTTTGTCCCCGCCCCCACCCCCCAAGAAAGGTACTGTTGGTTGCTTTGTTGACAGTGGAAAACTGTGTTGCGGTTGCTGTTGGAGTGGTGGGGGTCGTCGTCCTTGTTGCTTTGTTTCCTTTGTGGGCGTTGTTTTCTGTTGGTTTTTTCTGGCTTTGTTTCCTTGTGGATGAAAATGCCTGGTCTTGGTCTGCTCTGTTCAGGCCTCCTGCCCACTTTCCCCATCGGGTTGCTTGTTCTGGGGGGGCTGCGTTGCATGAGGCCTTGCCCTGTTTTGGACAGGAACCTCTTATGGGACATGCTTGAGGTTTTCAGATGCGTGTGTGTGTGTACGTGTACACGTGTGTGTGTCTGTACGTGTACACGTGTGCATACACGTACATGTGTGTGTGCCTTTACGTACTCCTTGAAGGGCCACAGCAGTCCCAGAGCTTGACTTTGACTTTTTGGTAGTTTGGCTTGGTTTGATTTTGGTGGGACGACAGGTCACTGTGAACCTTTACTGTAAATCTCTCTCTCACACGCACGCGCGCGCGCGCGCGCGCACACACACACGCACGCACGCACGCACGCACGCACGCACACTCACCACGTTGCATTGTGTAGATGTCCTGGAACGCGGTTTCTTTAGTGGATGGCTGTTGACTCGCTGCTCCCCGCCCCCCTGCCCCCGCCCGCCGGTGACTGTGGTCAGTCCATTTTGAAATCCACGTTCTGACCTCAAGGGCATGTTCCCCACCCACGCACCCATGTGTTCTCTTTGGACTTTGTCGCGGTCTGTGCGGAAATAGATGTTTGTTTCCATTTGTGTGGGGCCAGAGTGTATGTTTACTTTCGTTTCTAGCTTCCGGGCTCTGCGTATCAGCTTTCCAAAGCCCTTCCCCGTGCCAGAAGGGATGAGTTCCTGCGTCGTTCTCTGAGCGCTTGCCTGGTTTCGTTTCGCTGGTCCCCGCCTTCCCTCCCTCCCTCCCTCCCTCTCACCCTCCGGGGAGCTGGGGATCTCGCTTGTGGCACTGTGGGCGTCTCCGTGGAATTCCCCGCGCCCCCCCCCCCCCCATGGCCTGGAATCGCGTCCCCTTCCAGGCAGCCTCCCGGCGGCATCTTGCCAGCTACCCCCGCCCCCGTGTGCTGCCGGGGATCGGGACGCGCCGTGTCGTGTCGTGTCGTGTCGTGTCGGGCCGGGAGCTAGCTCCGAGGCGGACCCCTCGGGGCCGCGCGGGACGCCCGCCCCGCTCCGGGAGGAGCTCGGGCGTTTGGGCGGCCCGGCGCTCCGGCGTCCTCGGTGGCCGGCCGGCGACCGGGATCCGGCCCGGGGACGTTCGAGCCGGTTGTCGGGCGCCACCTGGCGGCCGCTTTTATATTGTCCCTTCCCTCCGGAGCTCCGGCGACCTTGTCGAGGGCTGTGACTCAGCCGCCGGGCCCGAAGCAGAGTTCCGGGAGGCGGGCGACGCTGGTGCTGGCAGCCCCGGTGGCGCCGAGGCGTAGGCGCCTCCTGCTGTCGCCTGAGATTGGGCCTGCAGATCTATGGGGCTGTGACTGCCGCCGCGCTCCCGAGCCGGGGCTGAGGGGCCGCCTGGCCGGGTCGACCAGCATGCGCCCGTGCCCCTCCGGCCGCGGGAACCCATGTCGGGTCGTGCCGCCGCGGTGGGAGAGGAGAGGGTCTGCCGCGCCCGGAGCGCCTGGGACTTGGTGGCCCGGCCTTCTCCTGGGCCGCCCTTGGGAGCGTTCGTTCCCCGACCCCCCCCACCTCCCTTTCCCGGTGCCCCCCGCGTCCCGCTCCGGAGGTGGGGACCGGCTCGGGCCGAGCGTTGAGGCCGGTGGAGGCCGCCACGGGCTCGGTGGTGGACGCGCGTGCGTCCCGGTCGTCAGATGCTTTCGGGCCGATGGTTTTCCGAGCCGGACTCCAGAGGTGAGGACCGGCCTGGGCCGCCAGCGGTGACCCGGAGAGGCTGGCCCGGGCCTGGGTGCGTTGCCCCGTGGGCTCCGGGCGTCTCCCTGGAGAAATGGGTTCAAGTCCCGATGGGTCCGGAGACGTGGACGGACCGGCCCCTGCTCGCGCAGGTGGCCGGCGAGGGTGCACCCGGCCTGTCAGCGTGCCCGCGTGGGTCCCGGTCGTCGGACGCGACTTTGTCTCCCCCCTCCGCTCTCCACCCCGAGTCCGGGCCGGGAGGTGGGGACTGGCGCGAGCCATACTGGGTGGCCCGGGGAGGGGCTCCCGGGCCCGGGCGTGGTCCCTCATGGGGCCCGCTCATCGGAGGCGGCTCGGAGGGGTGCTGTGTTTCTTTCTTGGAACCAAGTCCTGGCCCGGAGACTCGGATGGACCGGTGCCTGCCCGCGTGGGGGGACCGGGGAGGGCGTCCCCAGCCCGCTCCCTCTCCCCCGTGTCCCCGGCCCACTCTGCCACCCCTCCATCCCCGGGTCGACCAGGTGGCCCCGGGCGCTCCGGGGCAAGTGTGGATGGGGAAGTGTTGGGGGCAGGTGGCCGGACCGAGGTTCCGGGGGCCCCCGTGAACCTCGTGGGTGGGCCCCGCTGTCGGGCGCGATGATTTCTTCCGCCGGAAATGGGGCCTTTTTGCCACCAGATAGGTGCTGACACGGTGTTCTTCTGCGTCTGTCGCCGATAGACGCTGGGGCTCCGGACGCGGGCAGGACTCCGGGCTGGGGGCGGCTGTCTGACGCCCGGCTCGGTCCTTGCCGCTTGAGCTGCCCGCTTGGGCCTGCGCGCCGGCTCTTGCGTGCGCGTCCGGCTGCCCCGACCCGCGGTGCCGCCTCCGGCCTCTGGCTGAGCCCGAGGGCGGCGGGGCCAGGTGGCGTCGGGTGCTCGACCCTGTGCGCTGCCCCCGCTGCAGGCACCCGGTGGTGAGTGGCCGGCACGACCCCACCCCACAGGCTCTGTGCCCCGTGTCAGGCGTTCTCGTTCTGGGGTGGCTGGCTGCTCTTTGCCCGAGACGAAGGGGCGCCGGCGAGGCGGAAGCGGGCCTCCGTGTGACGGGTCTTCGCCGTGCCTCCCCTGCGGGCCTCCCCCGCCGTGGCTTTAGGCTGGGTGGGTCAACCGATTGATGTGGTGGTGCCACGCTCCGCTGGGCTGGGCCTAAGCCGTGCCAGACGAGGGACGGACGTTCCTGGGGGACGGGACCGCTCTTCTCGTTCTGTCCGCGGGCTCCTCGCCTCTCTTCCGCCCCGCCTGCCGGGGTGTGCGGAAGGCAGGGGTGCGGCCTCCGGCCCCGAACCCGCGGTCTCCCGCCCCCGCCTCCCAGCGTGGGCGGGGACCGGGGTCCTCGGACGCA